>NC_057800.1:503642274-503942274 GCF_018294505.1 Triticum aestivum | reverse complement strand
GCATCCTTGTAGAGAGTAGGCCAATAAAAACCGGATTGCAATACCTTATGTGCAGTTCTATCTCCAGCGTGGTGTCCTCCATAAGCCTCGGAATGACACTTGCGTAGGATATGTTCCTGTTCATGCTCAGGTACACAACGTCTAATAACACCATCCACTCCTTCCTTATAAAGATGTGGGTCATCCTAGAAGAAATGTCTTAAATCATAGAAGAACTTTTTCTTTTGCTGGTATGTGAAAGTGGGTGGTATAAACTATAATTAGCATAATCAGCATACCATGGAGCAGCACAAGAGGCATTTATCACAGCTAATTGTTCATCAGGAAAGCTATCATCAATAGGTAGTGGGTCATCAAGAACATTCTCTAACCTATACAAGTTGTCTGCAACGTGGTTCTCAGCTCCCTTTCTATCAATAATATGCAAATCAAATTCGTGTAGCAAGAAAACCCATCTAATAAGTCTAGGTTAAGCATCTTTCTTTTCCATAAGATATTTAATAGCAGCATGATCAGTGTAAACAGTTACTTTAGAATCAACAATATAAGGTCTGAATTTATCACAAGCAAACACAATTGCTAAAAATTATTTTTTAGTAGTAGCATAATTTCTTTGAGCACTGTCTAGAGTTTTTCTAGCATATTGAATAACATTTAATTTCTTATCAACTCTTTGTCCTAGAACAGCCCCTACAGCATAATCACTAGCATCACACATGATTTAAAATGGTAAATTCCAATCAGGAGGCTGAACAATAGGTGCAGAAATCAAAGCTTTCTTAAGTATTTCAAATGCTTCTACACAATCATCATCAAAAACAAAAGGAACATCTTTTTGTAAGAGATTAGTCAGAGGCCGAGAAATTTTAGAAAAGTCCTTAATGAACCTCCTATAAAAATCGGCATGTCCAAGGAAACTTCTTATACCTTTAATGTCCTTAGGACACGGCATCTTTTCAATAGCATGAACTTTAGCTTTATCAACATCAATACCTCTTTTAAGAAACTTTATGCCCCAAGACAATACCTTCATTAACCATAAAGTGGCACTTCTCCCAATTCAAGACAAGATTAGTTTCTTCACATCTCTGCAGAAACTCGATCAAGGTTGCTTAAGCAATCATCAAAAGAAGTTCTGTAAATGGAGAAATCATCCATGAATACCTCAACAATCTTTTCACAAAAATCCAAGAATATAGCAGTCATACATATTTGAAAGGTAGCAGGTGCATTACATAAACCAAAAGGCATACGTCTATAAGCAAAGGTACCGATAGGGCAAGTAAAAGTTGTATTTTCTTGATCCTCTTTTGACACAGGTATTTGAGAGAAACCAAAATAACCATCTAGAAAGAAAAAATGTGTATGCTTGGATAATCTTTCTAGCATTTGATCAATAAAAGGTAAAGGGTAATGATCCTTTTTAGTAGCTTTATTTAATTTGCAGAAATCAATTACCATTCTATAACATGTAACAATTCTTTGTGGGATCAATTCATCTTTGTCATTAGGAACTACAGTAATACCTCCCTTCTTAGGGACACAATGAACAGGACTTACCCACTCACTATCAGCTATGGGATAAATTATACCTGCCTCCAGAAGCTTTAGTATTTCTTTTCTTACCACTTCTTTCATCTTTGGATTTAACCGTCGTTGGTGATCAACAACCCATTTCATGACTTTCTCCAATTTTATTTTGTGCTCGCATAGAGTGGGAATAATGCCCTTAGGATCATCAAGAGTATATCCGATAGCAGCATGGTGCTTCTTCAGAGTTTTCAATAATTTCTTTTCTTCATGCTCTGAAAGGTTAGCACTAATAATAACAAGATATATCTCTTTCTCATCAATATAAGCATATTTAAGAGTATCAGGTAAAGGTTTAAGCTCAAACACGGGATCACCCTTGGGTGGAGGAGGATCCCCTAAGATTTCAACACGCAAGTTGTGCTTCAAAATAAGTCCCTATTTAAAGAATACTTCATCTGTTTCCCTTCTTTCATTTATAAACATATCATTTTCATGGTCTAGCAAATATTGTTCTAAAGGATCACTAGGAGGCATGACAATAGAAGCAAGACCAATAATTTCATCTTTACTAGGCAATTATTTATCATGGGGTTGTCTACGAAATTTAGCAAAATTAAATTCATGAGACATATCCCCTAAACCAACAGAAACAATATCTTTATTGCAGTCTATCTTAGCATTAATAGTATTCAAGAAGGGTCTACCAAATATAATGGGACAAAAGTTATCTTGTGGGGAACCAAGAACAAGAAAATTAGCAGGGTATTTAACTTTCCCACACAAGACTTCAACATCTCTAACAATCCCAATTGGTGAAATAGTATCTCTATTGGCAAGCTTAATTGTAACACCTTCTAACTCAGAAGGTGCAATATCTTGCATAATTTCGTCATATAAAGAATGAGGTATTGCACCCACACTAGCACCCATGTCACATAAGCCATGATAGCAATGATCTCCTATTTTAACAGAAATAATAGGCATGCCTACAACAGGTCTATGTTTATTTTTAGTGTCGGGTGTAGCAATTCTCGCAGCTTCATCACAAAAGTAAATAACATGCCCATCAATATTATCGGACAAGAGATCTTTAACCATAGCAATACTAGGTTCAACTTAAATTTTCTCAGAGGGTTTGGGTGTTCTAATGTTACTTTTGTTGACCACAATTGAAGCTTTAGCATGATCCTGTATTCTAACAGGGAAAGGTGGTTTCTCAATATAAGCGGTAGGAACAATAGGATCAACATTAAAAGTGATAGTCTTTTCTTCAACTTTAGTAGGTTCAACTACTTTTATTCAATGGGAGGATGATATTTAAGCCACTTCTCCTTAGGGAGATCAACATGAGTAGAAAATGATTCACGGAAAGAAGATACTATCTCAGAGTCAAGTCCATATTTAGTGCTAAATTCACGAAAAGCATCGGTATCCATAAAAGATTTAACACAATCAAACTTAGGTGTTATACCTGACTCCTTACCTTCATCGAGTTCCCAATCTTCAGAGTTGCATTTAATTCTTTCTAATAAATCCCATCTGAATTCAATAGTCTTCATCATAAAAGATCTAGTACAAGAAGTATCGAGCATGGAGCGATTATTGAGAGAAAGTTGAGCATAAAAATTTTGAATAATAATTTCTCTTGAGAGCTCATGATTGGGGCATGAATATAACATTGACTTAAGCCTCCCCCAATCTTGACCGATGCTTTCTCCTTCGCGAGGCCAAAAATTATATATATAATTACGATCACGATGAACCAGATGAATAGGATAATACTTCTGATGAAATTCCAATTTCAATCGGTTGTAGTTCCATGATCCAATATCATCACATAGCCTAAACCATGTGAATGTCTTTCCCTTCAAAGATAACGGGAAGACCTTCTTATTGATAACATCCTCGGGCATACCTGCAAGATTAAATAATACACAAACTTCATCCACATATATTATGTGCAAATCGGGATGCAATGTTCCATCTCCTGTAAAAGGATTATCTTGCAATTTTTCTATCATACCCGAAGGAATTTAAAAGTAAACATTTTTAGTAGGTTCAGTAAGTTGAGGAGTGATACGTCTCCAACATATCTATAATTTTTGATTGCTCCATGCTATATTATCTACTGTTTTGGGCAATATTGGGCTTTATTATCCACTTATATATTACTTTTGGGACTAACCTATTAACCTGAGGCCCAGCCCAGATTTGTTGTTTTATGCCTATTTCAGTGTTTCGAAGAAAAGGAATATCAGACGGAGTCGAAACGGAATGAAATCAACTGGAGAAGTTATTTTTGGAAGGAAACACACCTGATGGACTTGGACCCCACGTCAGGGGAGACACGAGGTGCTCATGAGGGTGGGGGCGCCCCTCCCCCCTAGGGCGCGTCCCCCCTGTCTCGTGGGACCCCCGTGGCTCCTCCGACGTCCTCCCTGCACCCATATATACCCACGTGACCTAAAACTTCCAGAACGCAACATAGATCGGGAGTTCCGCCGCCAGAAGCCTCCGTAGCCACCAAAAACCAATCTAGACCCGTTCCGGCACCCTACCGGAGGGGGCAATCCTTCTCTAGTGGCCATCTTCATCAGCCCGGTGCTCTCCATGATGAGGAGGGAGTAGTTCTCCCTCGTGGCTGAGGGTATGTACTAGTAGCTATGTGTCTGATCTCTCTCTCTCTCTCTCTCTCTCTCTCGTGTTCTTGAGATGATACGATCTTGATGTACCGTGAGCTTTGCTATTATATTTGGATCATATGATGTTTCTTCCCCCCTCTAGTCTCTTGTAATGAATTGAGTTTCCCCTTTGAAGTTATCTTATCGGATTGAATCTTTAAAGATTTGAGAACACTTGATGTATGTCTTGCTGTGGATATCTGTGGTGACAATGGGATATCACGTGATACACTTGATGTATTTTTTGGTGATCAACTTGCGGGTTCTGCCCATGAACCTATGCATAGGGGTTGGCACACGTTTTCGTCGTGATTCTCCGGTAGAAACTTTGGGGCACTCTTTGAGGTCCTTTGTGTTGGTTGAAAAGATGATTCTGAGATTGTGTGATGCATATCGTATAATCAGACCCTCGGATACTTGAGGTGACATTGGAGTATCTAGGTGACATTAGGGTTTTGGTTGATTTGTGTCTTAAGGTGTTATTCTAGTACGAACTCTAGGGCTGTTTGTGACACTTATAGGAATAGCCCAACGGATTGATTGGAAAGAATAACTTTGAGGTGGTTTCGTACCCTACCATAATCTCTTCGTTCATTATCCGCTATTAGTGACTTTGGAGTGACTCTTTGTTGCATGTTGAGGGATAGTTTTATGATCCAATTATGTTAGTACTGTTGAGGGAACTTACACTAGTGAAAGTATGAACCCTAGGCCTTGTTTCCTAGCATTGCAATACCGTTTATGCTCACTTTTATCATTTGTTACCGTGCTGTTTTATTATTTCAGATTACAAATACTATTATCTACTATCCATATTGCACTTGTATCACCATCTCTTCGCCGAACTAGTGCACCTATACAATTTACCATTGTATTGGGTGTGTTGGGGACACAAGAGACTCCTTGTTTTTTGGTTGCAGGGTTGCTTGAGAGAGACCATCTTCATCCTACGCCTCCTACGGATTGATAAACCTTAGGTCATCCACTTGAGGGAAATTTGCTACTGTCCTACAAACCTCTGCACTTGGAGGCCCAACAACGTCTACAAGAAGAAGGTTGTGTAATAGACATCAAGCTCTTTTCTGGCGCCGTTGCCAGGGAGGTTAGCGCTTGAACGTATATCTTTAGATCTTGCAATCTAGTCTTTTAGTTTCTTGTTTTATCACTAGTTTAGTTTATAAAAGAAAATTACAAAAAATGGAATTAAGTTTGTCTCATACGCTTCACCTTTTTAATATCTTTCGTGAGTATGATGGAAAGGATAACTGTGCTCAAGTGCTAGGAGAAGAAATCTATAAAATGTTTGGCACTAAATATTTGAATGATGAGCATGATTGCAATGTTGTTAGTACGAATTCTTTGAATATCCATAATACTAATGATGATTGCACTAGTTATGATGAAAATGCCTCCTATAAACATGTCAATTTTTGTGGAGTAGACTGGGTTTGCAAGTACACACCAAATAGGGAAGATAGATATTGCAAGAGGCATAAGTACTTAGAAACCAAATTGTTGCAAGAAGAGCTAGATGAATGTGCTGAAAGATTCAATATTTTTCGTGCTCCTTGTGAACTTTGCAATGAACATGGTCATTTAAAGCTCCAATGCTATTTGTTTCATGATCAAGTCGTGTCCAAATATTGTGATAATTTGATTACCCTTGAGCATCATAAAGAGCTTAGCCTTCTTTTGGGTTATGAAGAAATGAAACGTATAACTAAGGATATTCCAAAATTTGCCCTTGATAAAGTTCTTGATTTTGATCTAGAAAATATTTATATGTATTGTGCGGTGAATTGCATTGAAAACCCTTATATTTCCAATTACATAAAGAAAATAAAACAAATAGAGGATGAAGAGAATACTAATGAAAGGGAAGAGACTTCCCAATATCCTCCTATTATTTCTTACGATGAATCAGGTAACGAGGAGGAGCCTCCTATTCAACCAATATCATTAATAAGGAGCTCCAAAAAGAGAATTGAACCCACGCATGATGTGGTGAATAAGAAGAAAAGAAAAAGGAAGAGAGGTAAAAAGGTATCTCTCCCAAATAAAGTTGCTCCTATTATTGTCGTGCCTCATGAAAATGAAGATGATACACTTGATGATGATCTCATTATGCCTATTGCTTGTTGTGATGATTATGATTGGGAAGATAATGATACTTCTTATGATCTTGGAAATCTTTTTGGCACTTGCTTGGAAGAATATAATAATTGCTATACTATTGGTGCTATCCATGCTATTAATGATGAGAGTGATTATGCTTATGATACGAAAAGGCCCAAGCTTGGGGAAGCTATGTTTGATGAGGATGACATATTTGAGAATATATTTGCTGCAATTAATGTTTGTCCCAAGCTTGGGGATTCTATGTTTAATAATGATGATATTTTTAGCCTCTCAAGATTTGATATGCAAATTTATAATGATGATAGCATGCCTCCTACTTATGATAATTATTGTGATAAAACTTATGCTATAAAAAGTAGTGATGATTATATTTATAAAACTTGTCATGATTATGAGTACCCTTTCTCTGAACATTACTCTTTCAATGTGGAAGCAATTTATAGTATTCAAGTCTCCTATGATACTCCCACTATTCCGAATGAGAAGAATTTTGCTTGTGTGGAGAGTAGTAAATTTTCTATGCTTGTAGATCATGAAAAGAATGCTTTAGGTGCTGGTTATATTGTTGAATTAATTCATGATTCTACTGAAAATTATTATGAGGGAGGAACATATGCTTGTAGGAATTGCAATAATATCAAGTTTCCTCTCTATGTGCTTAAAATCTTGAAGCTATGCTTGTTTTTCCTTCCTATGCTAGTTGATTATTGTTCCCATAAGTTGTTTGCTCACAAAATCCCTATGCATAGGAATTATGTTAGACTTAAATGTGCTAGTCATATTCTTCATGATGCTCTCTTTATGTTTCAATTCTTATCTTTTATGTGAGCATCATTGAAATCATCATGCCTAGCTAGGGGCATTAAACGATAGCGCTTGTTGGGAGGCAACCCAATTTTATTTTTGTTCCTTGCTCTTTGTTCCTGTTTAGTAATAAATAATTCATATAGACTCTGTTTAGATGTGGTTTTATGCTTTTAATTAGTGTTTGTGCCAAGTAGAACCTTTGGGAAGACTTAGGGAAAGTCTTGTTGATCATGCTGTAGAAAACAGAAACTTTAGCGCTCACGAGAAGTGCTGCCATTTTTATTTGGAGAGTGATATTTAGTTAATTCTTTTTGCAGATGATTAATAGATAAATTACTCATGTCCATCAAGTTATTTGAGAATTTTATGAGTTCCAGAAGTATACGTTTGATTCAGATTACTACAGACTGTTCTGTTTTTGACAGATTCTGTTTTTCGTGTGTTGTTTACTTATTTTGATGAATCTATGGCTAGTAAAATAATTTATAAACCATAGATAAGTTGGAATAAAGTAGGTTTAACACCAATATAAATAAATAATGAGTTAATTACAGTACCTTGAAGTAGTGATTTACTTTCTTATACTAACGGAGCTTACGAGTTTTCTACTTTAAGTTTTGTGTTGTGAAGTTTTCAAGTTTTGGGTAAAGATTCGATGTACTATGGAATAAGGTGTGGAAAGAGCCTAAGCTTGGGGATTCCCATGGCACCCCAAGGTAATATTCAAGGACAACCAAGAGCCTAAGCTTGGGGATACCCCGGAAGGCATCCCCTCTTTCGTCTTCGTTCATCGGTAACTTTACTTGGAGCTATATTTTTATTCGCCACATGATATGTGTTTTGCTTGGAGCGTCAATTTATTTTGTTAGTATTTTCTTGATGTTATTTAGAATAATGTTTTGCATCTTTTATTTCAATAAAAGTGGCATTGATAGCCTTTACTATGCCTATGTTACAAGTATACATGTTGCTGTTTGAAAACAGAAAGTTGACCGCTGTTGCAATAATTCCCTAGAAAAAGTCAGAATGTGATAAAATGTTGAAACCTTTTCAATATTAATATCTGATAAATTTACTACAGTGGGAATTTTATTTCATAATTTTTGGAGCTAGGGAAGTATGGATGTTGCAGCATTCTTCACAGACTATCCTGTTTAGGCAGATTGCTGTTATGTTTGCATTGTTTGCATATGTTTTCTTCTTTAATGGTTATATTTGAGGATAGGACTATTAAATATGCAGAGGCATTTAGTATGCAATGTTGAATAATAATTTTTGTGATTTGCTACAGTAGAGTATGATAAGGTTTTTGCAATGGTTTATACTAACTTATCTCACGAGTCCTTGTTGAGTTTTGTGTGGATGAAGCTTTTGAGATTTAGGGAGACCGTGATATGAGAGGAATTAAGGAGACACAAAAGATCAATATTGGGGATGCCCAAGGCACCCCAAGATAATATTTCAAGAAGTCTCAAGAATCTAAGCTTGGGGATGCCCCGGTTGGCATCCCACCTTTCTTCTTCAACAACTATCAGTTAGTATCGGTTGATCCTAAGTTTTTGCTTCTTCACATGATGTTTGCTATTCTTAGATGTCATTTTATTTTGCTTTGCTTGCTGTTTGAATAGAGTACCAATATCTGAAATTCTTAAATGTTAGAGAGTCTTCACATAGTTGCATAATTATTCGACTACTCATTGATCTTCACTTATATCTTTCGGAGTAGTTTGTTGTTGCTCTAGTGCTTCACTTATATCCTT
The DNA here is from genome assembly GCF_018294505.1 of Triticum aestivum. Classification (NCBI taxonomy): domain Eukaryota; kingdom Viridiplantae; phylum Streptophyta; class Magnoliopsida; order Poales; family Poaceae; genus Triticum; species Triticum aestivum. The sequence goes on along the minus strand of NC_057800.1, from coordinate 503,933,354 downwards.
TTAGAGCATGGTGGTAGTTTTATTTTGAAGAAATAGATGAACTCTCATGCTTCACTTAGATTATTTTGAGAGTCTTAAATAGCTTGGTAATTTGCTTAAAATCCTAATATGCTAGGTATTCAAGAATAATAAAAATTCTCTTATGAGTGTGTTGAATACTAAGAGAAGTTTGATGCTTGATGATTGTTTTGAGATATGGAGATGGTGATATTAGAGTCATGCTAGTTGAGTGGTTATGAATTTGAGAGATACTTGTGTTGAAGTTTGTGATTCCTGTAGCATGCACATATGGTGAACCATTATGTGATGAAGTCGGAGCATGATTTATTTATTGATTGTCCTCCTTATGGGTGGTGGTCGGGGACGAGCAATGGTCTTTTCCTACCAATCTATCCCCCTAGGAGCATGCGCGTAGTACTTTTTTTCGATAACTAATAGATTTTTGCAATAAGTATGTGAGTTCTTTATGACTAATGTTGAGTCCATGGATTATACGCACTCTCACCCTTCCACCTTTGCTAGCCTCTCTAATACCGTGCACCTTTCGCCGGTATAATACACCTACCATATACCTTCCTCAAGACAGCCACCATACCTACCTATTATGGCATTTCCATAGCCATTCCGAGATATATTGCCATGCAACTTTCCACCATCTAGTTCATCATGACACATTCATCATTGTCATATTGCTTAGCATGATCATATAGTTGACATAGTATTTGTGGCAAAGCCACCGTTCATAATTCTTTCATACTTGTCACTCTTGATTCATTGCATATCTCAGTACACCGCCGGAGGCATTTATATAGAGTCATACTTTGTTCTAGTATCGAGTTGTATCATTGAGTTGTAAATAAATAGAAGTGTGATGGTCATCATTCAATAGAGCATTGTCCCTTAAAAAATAAAGGCCAAAAAAAGGAAAGGCCAAAAAAAGAGAGGCCAAAAAAAGGGAAGGCCAAATAAAAAAATAAAAGGGGACAATGCTACTATCCTTTTACCACACTTGTGCTTCAAAGTAGCACTATGATCTTCATGATAGAGAGTCTCCTATGTTGTCACTTTCATATACTAGTGGGAATTATTCATTATAGAACTTGGCTTGTATATTCCAATGATGGGCTTCCTCAAATTGCCTTAGGTCTTCGTGAGCAAGCAAGTTGGATGCACACCCACTTAGTTTCTTTTGAGCTTTCATAAATTTATAGCTCTAGTGCATCCGTTGCATGGCAATCCCTACTCACTCACATTGATATCTATTGATGGGCATCTCCATAGCCCGTTGATACACCTAGTTGATGTGAGACTATCTTCTCCTTTTTTGTCTTCTCCACAATCACCATTCTATTCCACCTATAGTGCTATGTCCATGGCTCACGCTCATGTATTGCGTGAAGATTGAAAAAGTTTGAGAACATCAAAAGTATGAAACAATTGCTTGGCTTGTCATCAGGGTTGTGCATGATTTAAATATTTTGTGTGGTGAAGATGGAGCATAGCCGGACTATATGATTTTGTAGGGATAACTTTCTTTGGCCTTGTTATTTTGAGAAGACGTGATTGCTTTGTTAGTATGCTTGAAGTATTATTGTTTCTGTGTTAATATTAAACTTTTGTCTTGAATCTTATGGATCTGAATATTCATGCCACAATTAAGAAGAATTACATTGGAATTATGCCAACTAGCATTCCACATCAAAAATTATCTTTTTATTATTTACCTACTCGAGAACGAGCAGGAATTAAGCTTGGGGATGCTTGATACGTCTCCAACGTATCTATAATTTTTGATTGCTCCATGCTATATTATCTACTGTTTTGGGCAATATTGGGCTTTATCCACTTTTATATTACTTTTGGGACTAACCTATTAACCAGAGGCCCAGCCCAGATTTGATGTTTTATGCCTATTTCAGTGTTTCGAAGAAAAGGAGTATCAGACGGAGTCGAAACGGAACGAAATCAACTGGAGAAGTTATTTTTGGAAGGAAACACACCTGATGGACTTGGACCCCACGTCAGGGGAGACATGAGGTGCTCATGAGGGTGGGGGGCGCCCCCCCCTAGGGCGTGCCCCCCTGTCTCGTGGGACCCCCGTGGCTCCTCCGACGTCCTCCCTGCACCCATATATACCCACGTGACCTAAAACTTCCAGAACGCAACATAGATTGGGAGTTTCGCCGCCAGAAGCCTCTGTAGCCACCAAAAACCAATCTAGACCCGTTTCGGCACCCTGCCGGAGGGGGCAATCCTTCTCTGGTGGCCATCTTCATCATCCCGGTGCTCTCCATGACGAGGAGGGAGTAGTTCTCCCTCGAGGCTGAGGGTATGTACCAGTAGCTATGTGTCTGATCTCTCTCTCTCTCGTGTTCTTGAGATGATACGATCTTGATGTATCGCGAGCTTTGCTATTATATTTGGACCCTATGATGTTTCTTGCCCCTCTACTCTCTTGTAATGAATTGAGTTTCCCCTTTGAAGTTATCTTATCGGATTGAGTCTTTAAAGATTTGAGAACACTTGATGTATGTCTTGCCGTGGATATCTGTGGTGACAATGGGATATCACGTGATACACTTGATGTATGTTTTGGTGATCAACTTGCCGGTTCTGCCCATGAACCTATGCATAGGGGTTGGCACACGTTTTTGTCCTGATTCTCCGGTAGAAACTTTGGGGCACTCTTTGAGGTCCTTTGTGTTGGTTAAATAGATGAATCTGAGATTGTGTGATGCATATCGTATAATCAGACGCACGAATACTTGAGGTGACATTGGAGTATCTAGGTGACATTAGGGTTTTGGTTGATTTGTGTCTTAAGGTGTTATTCTAGTACGAACTCTAGGGCTGTTTGTGACACTTATAGGAATAGCCCAACGGATTGATTGGAAAGAATAACTTTGAGGTGGTTTCGTACCCTACCATAATCTCTTCGTTCGTTCTCCACTATTAGTGACTTTGGAGTGACTCTTTGTTGTATGTTGAGGGATAGTTTTATGATCCAATTATGTTAGTACTGTTGAGGGAACTTACAGTAGCGAAAGTATGAACCCTAGGCCTTGTTTCCTAGCATTGCAATACCGTTTACGCTCACTTTTATCATTTGTTACCTTGCTGTTTTTATTATTTCAGATTACAAATACTATTATCTACTATCCATATTGCACTTGTATCACCATCTCTTCGCCGAACTAGTGCACCTATACAATTTACCATTGTATTGGGTGTGTTGGGGACACAAGAGACTCTTTGTTATTTGGTTGCAGGGTTGCTTGAGAGAGACCATCTTCATCCTACGCCTCCTACGGATTGATAAACCTTAGGTCATCCACTTGAGGGAAATTTGCTACTGTCCTACAAACCTCTGCACTTGGAGGCCCAACAACGTCTACAAGAAGAAGGTTGTGTAATAGACATCAAGGAGAAACTCTTTGCTCTATCGGTCGGGGTGAATATACCCCAAACAAGCCCCTCAAAGGATTATTTTCCATAGTAACAAGTGACAGTAAATTTCAGCACACTATACAAATTTTTCCTTACCAAATTCCACCTACCAAAGGTGCTTCACTCCCCGGCAACGGCGCCAGAAAAGAGTCTTGATGACCCACAAGTATAGGGGATCTATTGTAGTCCTTTTGATAAGTAAGAGTGTCGAGCCCAACGAGGAGCGGAAGTAAATGCTAAGCAGTTTTCAGTAAGGTATGCTCTGCAAGCACTGAAATTATCGGTAACAGATAGTTTTGTGATAAGCTAATTTGTAACGGGTAACAAGTAATAAAAGTAAATAAGGTGCAGAAAGATGGCCCAATCCTTTTTGTAGCAAAGGAAAAACCTGGACAAACTCTTATATAAAGGAAAACGCTCCCGAGGACACATGGGAATTATCATCAAGATAGTTTTCATCACGCTCATATGATTCGCGTTCGGTACTTTGATAATTTGATATGTGGGTGGACCAGTGCTTGGGTACTGCCCTTACTTGGACAAGCATCCCACTCATGATTAACCCCTCGTGCAAGCATCCGTAACTACAAAAGAAGTATTAAGGTAAACCTAACCATAGCATGAAAGATGTGGATCCAAATCAGCCCCTTACGAAGCAACGCATAAACTAGGGTTTAAGCTTCTGTCACTCTAGCAACCCATCATCTACTTATTACTTCCCAATTCCTTCCCCTAGGCCCAAACAATGGTGAAGTGGCATGTAGTCGACGTTCACATGACACCACTAGAGGAGAGACAACATACATCTCATCAAAATATCAAACGAATACCAAATTCACATGACTACTTATAGCAAGACTTCTCCCATGTCCTCAGGAACAAACATAACTACTCACAAATCATATTCATGTTCATAATCAGAGGGGTATTAATATGCATAAAGGATCTGAACATATGATCTTCCACCAAATAAACCAACTAGCGTCGACTACAAGGAGTAATCAACACTACTAGCAACCCACAGGTACCAATCTGAGGTTTTGGGACAAAGATTGGATATAAGAGATGAACTATGGTTTGAGATGAGATGGTGTTGGTGAAGATGTTGATGGAGATTGGCCCCCTCCCGATGAGAGGATCGATGGTGATGATCATGGTGATGATTTCCCCCTCCCGGAGGGATGCTTCCCTAGCAGAACAGCTCCGACGGAGCCCTAGATTGGTTCTGCCAAGGTTCCGCCTCGTGGTGGCAGTGTTTCGCCCCGAAAGCTCGGTTATGATTTTTTCCAGGGCGAAAGACTTCATATAGCAAAAGATGGGCACTGGAGGATTGCCAGGGGGCCCACGAGACAAGGGGGCGGTCCCAGGGGGTAGGGCGCGCCCCCCACCCTCGTGGATGATGGGTGGCCCCCTTTGGTGCTTTCTTCCCCCAATATTTTTTATATTTTCCAAAACTGACTTCCGTGGAGTTTCAGGACTTTTGGAGTTGTGTAGAATAGGTGTCTAATATTTGCTCCTTTTCTAGCCCAAATTCCAGCTGTCGGCATTCTTCTTCTTCGTGCGAACCTTATAAAATAAGAGAGAAAAGGCATAAGTATTGTGACATAATGTGTAATAACAGCCCATAGTGCAATAAATATCGATATAAAAGCATGATGCAAAATGGAAGTCTCAATTAGCTAGCAGTTTCTCTATCATACCCGAAGGAATCTCATAATAAATATTTTCAGTAGGTTCAGTAAGTTGAGGAGCAACTCTTTGCTCTTCCAGTTGAGGTGAAGATACCCCAAACAAGCCCCTTAAAAGATTTCTTTCCATAGTAACAAGTGACAGTAAATTTCAGCACACTATACAAATGTTTCCTTACCAAATTCCACTTACCAAAGGCGCTTCACTCCCCGGCAATGGTGCCAAAAAAGAGTCCTGATGACCCACAAGTATAGGGGCTCTATCATAGTCCTTTCAATAAGTAAGAGTGTCGAACCCAACGAGGAGCAGAAGGAAATGACAAGCGGTTTTCAGCAAGGTATTCTCCATGAGCACTGAAATTATTGGTAACAGATAGTTGTGTGATAAGATAATTCGTAACGAGTAACAAGTAACAAAAGTAACTAAGGTGCGGAAAGGTGGCCCAAACCTTTTTGTAGCAAAGGAAAAGCCTGGACGAACTCTTATATAAAGCAAAGTGTTCCCGAGGACACATGGCAATTGTTGTCAAGCTAGTTTTCATCATGCTCATATGATTAGCGTTCGTTAATTACTTTGATAATTTAATATGTGGGTGGACCGGTGCTTGGGTGCTGACCTTCCTTGGTCAAGCCTCCCACTTATGATTAACCCCTCTTGCAAGCATCCGCAACTATGAAAGGAGAATTAAGATAAATCTAACCATAACACGAAACATATGGATCCAAATCAGCCCCTTACGAAGCAACACATAAACTAGGGTTTAAGCTTTTGTCACTCTAGCAACTCATCATATACTCATTACTTCCCAATGCCTTCCCCTAGGCCCTGATAATGGTGAAGTGTCATGTAGTCGACGTTCACATAACACCACTGGAGGAAAGATGACATACATCTCATCAAAATATCGAACGAATACCAAATTCACATGATTACTTATAACACGACTTCTCCCATGTCCTCTGGAACAAAAGTAACTACTCATAAAGCATATACATGTTCATAATCAGAGGAGTATTAATTATCATTAAGGATCTGAACATATGATCTTCCACCGAATAAACCAACTATCGTCAACTACAAGGAGTAATCAACACTACTAACAACCCACAGGTACCAACATGAGGTTTTGAGACAACGATCGGATACAAGAGATGAACTAGGATTTGAGAGGAGATGGTGCTAGTGAATATGTTGATGGAGATTGATCCCCTCTCGATAAGAGGATCATTTGTGATGACGATGGCTTCGATTTCCCCCTCTTAGAGGGAGGTTTCCCCTGCAGAACAGCTCCGCCGGAGCCTAGATTGGTTCTGCCCAAGTTCCTCCTCAAGACGGCCGTGCTTCATCCTGAAAGCTTTCTTCTGATTTTTTCCAGGTCAAAACACACCATATAGAAGAAGATGGGCATCGGGGGCCTGCCAGGTGGCCCACAAGGTAGGGGGCGCACCCTCCACCCTTGTGGATGGCAGGTGGCCCGCCTCTGGTGCTTTCTTCGCCCAATATTTTTTATATATTCCAAAATAATTCCCCGTGAAGTTTCAGGACTTTTGGAGTTCTGCAGAATAGGTCTCTAATATTTGCTCCTTTTTCCAGTCCAGAATTCCAGCTGCCGACATTCTCCCTCTTCGTGTAAACCTTATAAAATAAGAGAGAAAAGTCATAAGTATTACGATATAATGTGTAATAACGGCCCATAATGCAATAAATATCAACATAAAAGCATGATGCAAAAATGGACGAATTAGTTGCCGTCGCCGGAAAATAATAGGAGGTGTGGGCGAGTAGAGGAATGGCCTGGCCGGTGATGGGAGTAGGGTGGGGCGGTGCGGCCTACGCGGCAGCACAGCCGGCCACGGGGGTGGTAGCAGGCGGTCCTACCGGTTTGGGTGGCTGGAGCAAGAAGATCAGATATTAAAGAAGCAGCACGGCCCTTGGATTAACATCCAATGGTCACTGCTGCTAGAATCGTTTGTGAACTAAGTTGACAAAGCCTTGTGTACACATCAACCTAGTAGACCCACAAGTTAGCCTCCAAATCTATCGCGAATAACATACAACCCGAAATTTCTAGCCAGATTCAAATTAATTTAAAAATTAAACATACCTTAATTTAAAATCCAATGAAATTTTACCCGCACAAAAACAATGAAATTTAAAATATCAAAATCCGAAAGAAAAAAATTAATTTGGAACTAATTGCTTGTTTGCTCTATTTTTTCATTTTACAACCCATTTCTTATTACTTATAGCCCATTTTCTGGGCAAGCCAAATGCATCCCTCCTCATCTTGAAAGATTTCTGACCTAGCAGGGTGTAGAAAAGCAAGTAGGTCTCCGTTGGGTATTCTGCAAAAAACAAAATAGCTGGGCTAGCCATTTTCAGAAAGAAAAGAAAAACTTGGTTGGTCATGTGGTAAACATATGAAATAAAAGCCTGGGCTAGATGGGCCACAACTCCCGCACAACCTAGTTGATACCCTGCTCCATCCCAAAGAAGTTATCTCGCTTATGGACTACGTTGACAGTGGCGTGTGACCCAGATATCAGGAAACCATCAGGAGGAATTATTTTTTTCTTGTAATAAAGGACACACTTGCTTGCCTACTGCCATGATCCTGGTGGGTCCCTACTATCATCCTCACCATGTACAATCATCTCATTATTCCTCTCGGTTGTTGACCATGTTGACAACACTGGAGGGCGGCGCCGCGGCGAGTGAACCAAGGCAGAGGACGATGGTGAGGCCTTAGATAGGAATGAACAGGAGCCGGGGAAGATGCACAAAGTTTTAGGGTGTGATTTGGCCACGATGCATGTGCGGCAACATAGCCAACCATGGGAGGTGCGAGCAGGCGGTCCCGCCGGTGTTGGTTTGGCTTTGGTGGCTGGAGGAAGAAGAGTGAAGAAACACGACAAACATTGAATGTCAATCCATCGGCCAAGGTTGGCACAATCGTTTGTTGACTAAGCCGACACCACATAGCATACTTTTTATAGGAAGAAAAGAAAAACTGGGCTCGTTCGCCAGATAACATTCCCGAAACTGCCACCATTTGATCTTGCGTCGCAACTAAAACTACCAGGAAAATGCGTTCGTCTGTCGTCCTCCTCCAAGTGAACATTCGCCAGATAACAATCCCGAAAATGAAAGACTTGAGAAGGCATACAGAACCAGCTAATGTACCAGTAAAGAGACATTGCTGAGTTTTAGAAAAAAAGAGACGTGTTCCAGTAGCTGGTTCGAATCCAAACCTAAACTATGACTATATATAGTCCTATGCTACTCTGCAAGTAATGCAACGGACATATCCAATGTTCGCTTTTCCTCTTCTCTAGTTACTCCACTATTACGTCTCCAATGTATCTATAATTTTTGATTGTTCCATGTTGTTATATTATCATTCTTGGATGTTTTATAATAATTTTATATCATTTTTTGGTACTAACCTATTGACATAGTGCCAAGTGTCAGTTGCTATTTTTTGCATGTTTTTTTACATCGCAGGATATCAATACAAAATGGAGTCCAAACGCAGCAAAACTTTTTGTGGATTTTTTATGGACCAGAAGACATCCAGTGGGACGAAGAAGCACCTGGGGGGTGCTCCGAGGGGAGCACAACCCACCAGGGCGCGCCTGGAGGCCCAGGCGCACCCTGGTGGGTTGTGCTCACCTCGGGTACCTCCCGAACCGCCTCTTTACTCTATAAATACCCCAATATTCCAGAAACCCTAGGGGAGTCGACGAAAATCAATTCAATCCGCCGCAAGTTCCAGAACCACCAGATCCAATCTAGACACCATCACGGAGGGGTTCATCATGTCCATTGGTGCCTCTCCGATGATGCATGAGTAGTTCTTTGTAGACCTACGAGTCCGTAGTTAGTAGCTAGATGGCTTCCTCTCTCTCTCTCTTTTGATTCTCAATACAATGGTCTCTTGGAGATCCATATGATCTAACTCTTTTTGCGGTGTGTTTGTTGGGGTCAGATGAACTTTGAGTTTATGACCAGATCTATCTTTTTATCCATGAAAGTTATTTGAGTCTTCTTTGATCTCTTATATGCATGATTGCTTATAGCCTCATATTTCTTCTCCAATATTTGGGTTTTGTTTGGCCAACTTGATCTATTTATCTTGCAATGGGAAGAGGTGCTTTGTGATGGGTGCATTCTTACGGTGCTTGATCCTAGTGACGGAAGGGGAACCGACACGTATGTATCATTGCTATTAAGCTTAACAAGATGGGGTCTATTTCTACATAAATAGATCTTGTCTACATCATGTCATCATTCTTATTGCATTACTCCGTTTCTCCATGAACTTAACACACTAGATGAATGCTGGATAGCGGTCGAAGTGTGGAGTAATAGTAGTAGATGTAGGCAGGAGTCGGTCTACTAATCTTAGACGTGATGCCTATATAATGATCATTGCCTGGATATCATCATGATTATTTGAAGTTCTATCAATTGCCTAACAGTAATTCGTTTACCCACCATTTGCCATTTTTCTCGAGAGAAGCCACTAGTGAAATCTACGACCCCCGGGTCTCTTTCTCATCATATTTGCCTTTGTGATCTATTTTATTTGCTTTTATTTCCAGATCTATTAAACCAAAAATAAAAAAATACCTTTCTGCAATTAATTTTATCTCGCGTTCCCACGAGATCTATCTATCAAATTATTACAACTTTCTCACGTCCGTTTGCCAATTTTTGGCGCCGTTACCCGAAAGGGATTGACAACCCATTTAATATGTCGGGTTGCGAGTATTTTTTATTTGTGTGCAGGTGATGTTTACGTACGTAGTGTTGCTTGGTTCTCCTACTTGTTCGGTAACCTTGGTCTCATCACTGAGGGAAATACCTACCATCGTTGTGCTGCATCATCCCCTCCTCTTTGGGGAAATACCGACGTAGTCTAGCAGACATCATCTGCCTAGCATCAAAAGCTCGGGCCGCAACAACCTTGTTCGCTGGCAGCTCGTCCACCTGCTCTTCAGCAGGAAACTATCGGCATTCTGGGAACGGGGGTCCCTAGACTTGCCTGTCTGCGGCCCACGGTGTGGCATTGCTAGCAGGCCTGTACGGCCCATCTTCATCAACAAGGCATTCAAGACCCTCGCGAGGGGCCAAACCTCGCGAGGCAGATGACGCAAGACCTCCTCAGGAGCGGCTTCGCCAGGCAGGCTCGTGAGGGGCGGAGAGATCAAGGAACGGCAAACCTCGCGAGGTTATCGTGACGTGAGCCATGACCATCGAGACCAGGCGGGCGCCAGCGCGCGCAGCATCCTTGTTTCCTCTTTGGTGCTAAGGGGGCAAGCGCGGGCGCGGAGTATCGATGCATCAAGAAAAGGTTTCCATATCGGTGCAACGAGACCAAGACCAGTAGGACGGAAAGACAGAGGTCACCATGGAGCCCAAGGCAGCGTCACCACCAGAGCCTTTTGCAGGTGAAGACCACTTTTGTCAGGATAAGCTGTACTAGCTGTCCCTTTTCAAATTGGCCGTTGTTGGCTCCCTTCTCGCTCAATATTTGGGGAGAGGACCAGGGCCTCTATAAATAGAACTAGCCACCATCATAGCTAGGGGCAACCTCATCTGAGACTAGGGGCGACCTGATCTTAGACTAGAACTAGTTCATCCCCACAATCACATTCACCAAGCACAAGAAAACTTCTCTTCAGTATTCCCCCTGTACTGTTCATCTATGCGAGGATGCCGGGCTGCACGTCTGCATCAATGTCCCAGGGCTCAACAGGGCCGCCTCTCAGGAGCTTTTTTGGCCTTCGCGCATGGGACGCTGTGAGGGCCCACCTCACAGCTACGTTCGCATGCCTTTTGGCCTGTCGAGCGTGGCGACCGCCTATCAGCGCAACCTTCGGAGCATCCTGGCGGCTCGGGAGGCCAGACACCACGTTGTGCTGACGGAGATGAAGACGGTCCTCAAGGAACCCCCTGGACCCCCAGAACCTCCTGAGGCTCAAGGCCCCAATGGCTCATGAGGAGTAGCCCCTTCGCCACATATCTTCAGCTGCCCAACTCTCCTTCATCAACAGAACCAGGTGACATTTTCCAAGTTCATTCCGCTGGGAGTGCCCCCAGGGCTACATCATTCACAGGCCGCGTGAGTCCGTCCCTGCGGCATGTATCCCATTTTATGTCTTTAGCTTACCTTGTTGGGGGCGCCCCTTGGGCTGCATCATCCCCAAGCCACTCGGGCCTGACCCAGTGGCATGTATCTCCCTTGCATTTACTTAAGCATGCTGCTTCGATGCTTAATCTACCTGTGATTATTACCTGCTCGATCACCACCCACCTGGGAGCCGCATGTCGGCCGTATTTCTTCAGGACCCTTAGCACGAGTAAGTTAAGCATGACGTCTGTGCTTGGGCCCGTCCCTGCAGCGTCGATAAATCCAGCGGCTGAACTCTGTCTAGCGGGCCGGCCCCGCTCATGTCACCTCCTGGGGCCGTTGTTGCCTATCTTTCTCACGCGATAACCTCGGGAGATTCGTTCGGCGCAGGTTGCCTGACCACCTCGCAGGACCAACACAGCAAACAAGAACCAAGACCAGGCGCAACCCGCCTTGAGGTAGGGCCTTGTGAGTCCCGCGCTGGCTCACGAGTGCCTAGACACACCCCGTCTAGCCCTGTCGTGCAAGCCACGTGTCAGGGCAGGGTTGTACACGCCCCGGGGGCTCTCCATAGTAGGGAGTCCCCTCTCACGCACCAGAAGCGAATCAACAATCACCACCGCGACCGGTGCCCTTCCTCGCGCTAACTTGTAGGAACCTCCTGAGGGCCACAGCAGGCGGTATCACGGACTCTCCCTCTTCTCTCATGTGATTCGCTTGCGCATTAAAAGGGGGACTCCTGAGCATCGCACCTCAGGAGCTCTTACTGGCTCTCCAATCCTCACACCCTGGCCTTGAACATGGCACGCGACCTAGCATACCAGCGGTGGCTGAGCTTGCTCGAGGGCCGGGGCCTGAGGATGCAGAGCACCAATAAGAACATGGAGGGGACGGGGAGGCCCGCACGGGCCTGACCAAGCTACACTATGGTGGCCGATGTACGAGTTCGGCATGACTCGAGGAGCCGACCCTGGACAGCCAAGATAAGTTCTCGCTCTGGATCCACTAGTCGCTACGGCACGAGACCCTCGCTCACTCCCTTCACTGCCCTGCTGCAGCAACATTTTCTTCCTTTCCCATCCTAAGACAGCTACTTGTGCGCTAAAGGGGACCTCTTGAGCATCGCACCTCAGGATCTCTTACTGGACCTCGGGGCGCTCACCTCCTGGCCTTGACCACGGCACGCGACCTGACATACCAGCGACGGCTGCAGCCTGCCTGGGGACTGGGACCTGTCAGCGTAGAGCACCAAGCTGCCACAAGATTGGAAAGGGGAGGCCAAGCCTCGGCAGGATATGTGCACGCAAATCTTCATAATGACGGCTATGTTGACAAAAGGCATTACAGACGCTTTACACGCCCCCACGGGGTTCATATCTTAATTCCTCACAGGGAACAAAAGGGAAGGAATTCCTAGGAGTTCTATCTACACGCACCGGATGTCGCCAACGCCATCATCAACAGTGGGCCACATGAGGCCGGCGCCAACCCCATCCAGATCAGCGGTGACGGCAGCTGGACGCCACAACCCTGCTCCGGGCTCGGCGGGAGATCGGGGGCACATAGCTGTTATCGCTCGTCTCCGGAGACTCCAACAGCTCAGGAGAGTCGCTGGACCACCAGGAGTCACTGGAGGAGCTGCAGGTGAGGCCTGTGGTGGGCCCAGCGCCCGCTGCAGCGTCGTCCTGGCGACCTCCTTTAGGGCATCACTCCAGGCGGCGGCCTTCCTCGTCAAAGACCTTGAAGAACAGTATGGAGGCGCCGTCGTACTCGAAGTGGATCACGAGGGCGACCTCCGCACAGCAGACTCGGGCAATCTTGCCCCAGCCTCGGGTCATGAAGATCTTCCCGGAGGCAATGGCTCCAATCTCCGCTCCAGTCACTGGAGCATTGCAATCGCCGTGTTGTAGCCAAAGCTCGCGAAGGCCCCTCGGCGGCATCTTGGCGGTGAAGAACTACGGGAGGCGAATCCAGGTGCTCAGGGGCATCGCCGCCCATATCACAAACTCGCGCGAGGAGTCTGTCACATGGACCCCTGGGACGACGGCGTGTGCCTATGTGGCGCGGCGGCCACAACCCTGGCACAGGCGGCAACGCTCGTCGCTCCTCCCTCCGAAGCCATCAGCGCAAGTATACAAGGGCAGCGGGTACCCAGGCGGCGGCCTTTCGTACCAAGGCTGCAACACCACCGGCCTCACTACCATCTCATGGCGATGGGACCTCCTCTTCTTCGGCGGGAGCAGATCGGGCTCAGTGAGGGAAGCCTTGCCCTTCTCGGCGGCCGAGAACCTCCGGATCGGCGCCATGTCTGCACAAGCAAGGAGTGGAGCTAGGAAGGAGAAGAAGCGGGAGAGGCAGAGGAAAGATGGGCAATGGGGGCTCTGCCTCCCTCCCATTTATACCAGGAGAAGGCCAACCAGCACCCCCCATGATCATAGGTAATGATCGTTTTCCTTGCATGTCGCAGGGACTTGTCACGTCGGGCAGTTGCCGAAGCAGCGTGGGGAAGCGGAGACGCTCATGTCCAATCAACCGCCACGTGTCGACCAAGGCCGCAGGCTATTGGGGCCCATGGTGCTCCGCACTTGACATTCGGCTTCGCCTCGAAGCCAAGCCCGAGCGCGCCTTGGGCCCGGGGGCTACTGTCGGCGTTCTGGGAACGGGGGTCCCCAGACTTGCCTGCCTATAGCCCACGGCGTGGCTTTGCTAGCAGGCCTGTACGACCCATCTTCATCAACAAGGCATCCAATACCCTCGCGAGGGGCCAAGCCTCGCGAGGCAGACGACGCAAGACCTCCTCAGGAGCGGCTTCGCCAGGCAGGCTCGCGAGGGGCGAAGAGATCAAGGCCCGGCAAACCTCGCGAGGTTCCCATGACGTGAGCCGTGACCATCAAGACCAGGCGGGCTCCAACGCATGCAGCATCCTTGTTTCCTCTTTGGTGCTAAGGGGGCAAGCGCGGGCGTGGAGTACCGAGGCATCAAGCAAAGGTTTCCATATCGGTGCAATGAGACCAAGACTAGTAGGACAGCAAGACGGAGGTCACCATGTAGCCCAAGGCGGCGTCACCACCAGAGCCTTTTGCAGGTGAAGACCACTTTTGTCAGGATAAGTTGTACTAGCTGTCCCCTTTCAAATTGGCCATTGTTGGCTCCCTTCTCGCTCAATATTTGGGGAGAGGACCAGGGCCTCTATAAATAGAACTATCCACCATCGTAGCTAGGGGCAACCTCATCTGAGACTAGGGGTGACCTCATCTGGGACTAGGGGCGACCTGATCTTAGACTAGAACTAGTTCATCCCCACAATCACATTCACCAAGCACAGGAACACCTCTCCTCAGGAGGCTGTTCTTCCCCCTGTACTATTCATCCTCCACCACCACACTGGAGTAGGGTATTACACCACATTGGTGGCCCGAACCAGTATAAATCTTGTGTCCTTTGTGTTGCGAGTTCATCGAGTTAGTTCATAAGATCTTAGCTGAGTTAGCACGTGGATCGGTAGGGGGAAATCCCCGCGCGCACCCCAGTGTTCGAACCTTTGAGGGTTTTGCCGAAACCCGTGATCGACAGCAACAATCATATATGCGTCAAGTCGCCCCTTGACCATCGCATGTGGGTCTCATCACACCCCCGCTGACATGCTCATCGCCGCCGGTTGCTCATTGCAACCTACTGCCGTTGGTGTGGTGCCACTGCTACAAATCATGCAGAGTCATCCATCGTGTCTAAACTACAACCCTCAACCCTGGCCGAATCTTCTACAAATGCCCGAATCATGCGGTAATAATATGTTTAAATTGTTCGCCTCCTTTTAGTTGCTGATTTTTTTAATAGTTTGGTTGATGACCTTCTAATTTGATTCATAAAGAAAAGGGAAGATTCGTGTGATTTGTATTTCTGGGAAGTTGCTGATGGGGGAATGGAACTATGCTGACTATTTGGTTAGCCGAGGAATCCCAATACCAGCAGGTTGGGGTGTTGGACAAGTAACTGAAGGAACAACAGATGAGGAAGATGCAGAGCAGAAGGTTAAAGATGCAGTTCATCTGATCACGACCAAGTAACAACTGCTGAACGACCTTGGCAGCAATGAGGAGATGAAAGAGCTTGTGAAGATAATGGGCAAGATCGTTGTGCTCTATAGGATGATTGTCTCTTTATTTGTAGGGTATGTGCGATGCGTCTTGAACTACGTGGATATTTCCCCAAAGAGGAAGGGATGATGCGGAAGAGCTACGGTAGGTATTTCTATCAGTTATGAAACCAAGGTATCAATCCAGTAGGAGAACCAAGCAACACTATGTAAACGGTACCAGCACACAAAGAACAAATACTTGCAACCTGACACTTATGAGGGGTTTTCAATCCCTCTTACGGGTAAAGGCATAGGAAATTGGCAAGTTGACACGATAAAATTGTGATAGATTGGATAAATAGATTTCGAATAAACACAAAATAAAAGATGCAAATAAAAAGTGCAGGAAAGTATTTTTTAGGTTTTTGGAATAATAGATCTGAAAATAAAAGCAAATAAAAATAGATCTCAAAGCAAATAATAGATCAGAACACAAATATGATAAAGAATAGACCTGAGGGCCGTAGATTTCACTAGTGGCTTCTCTTGAGAAATAGCACATGGTGGGTAAACAAATTACTGTTGGGAAATTGATAGAACCTCAAATAATTATGACGATGTACAGGCAGTGATCAATATATATGCATCATGTCCAAGATTAGTCGACCGACTCCTGCCTGCATCTACTACTATTACTCCACACATCGACCGCTATCCATCATGCATCTAGTGTATTAAGTTCATGGAGAAACATAGTAATGCAATAAGAACAATAACATGATGTAGACAAGATCTATTCATGTAGGAATAAACCCCATCTTATTATCCTTAATAGCAACGATCAATACGTGTCTTGCTGCCCCTTCTGTCACTGGGAAATAACACCGCATGATCGAAACCATCACAAAGAACCTATTCCCATGGCAAGAAAAATCGATCTAGTTGGCCTAACTAAACCAAAGATTCAAAAAGAAATACAACTCTATAAATAATCATGCATATAAGAGATCAAAACTCAAATAAATTTCATGGATAAATAGATTTGATCATAAACTCAAAGTTCATCGGACCCCAACAAGCACACCACAAAAAGAGTTACATCAAATAGATCTCCAAGAGACCATTGTATTGAGAATCAAAAGAGAGAGAGGAAGCCATCTAGCTACTAACTACGGACTCGTAGGTCTATGATAAACTACTCACGCATCATCCAAGAGGCGCCAATGAGGATGATGAACCCCTCTATAATGGTGTCTAGATTGGATCTTGTGGTTATCGAACTTGTTGTGGCTGGAATTGTGTTTCGTTGACTCCCCTAGGGTTTCTGGAATATTTGGGTATTTATAGGGGGGAAGAGGCGGTGCAGGAGGCCACCGAGGTGGGCACAACCCACCATGGTGCTTGGGCTAGCAAGCGCGCCAAGGTGGGTTGTGCCCCCCTCGGGGCACCCCTCTGGCACTGCTTTGGCCCATGTTGTTCCTTCTGGTCCATAAAAATTCTCCAAGAAGTTTTTCTGCGTTTGGACTTTGTTTGGTACTAATATTTTGTGATGTAAAAAACAAGCAAAAGACAACAACTGGCACTGGGCACTATGTCTATTGGTTAGTCCCAAAAAATGATATAAAGTTGCGATAAAATGATTGTAAAACATCCAAGAATGATAATATAACAACATGGAACAATCAAAAATTATAGATACGTCGAAGACGTATCAATGTAGCACTCATGATGTATTCAGTGGCTATGCCATGAGCACTTTGCTGAAAGTAGTAATGAATGAAACCTTTTTAGCGGGCTGTGCATAGTGTTGTGAACATCTAATGATTTCTATTAACGGAAATCAGGGGGTATCTGATACGTCTCCAATGTATCTATAATTTTTTTATTGTTCCATGCTATTATATTATCATTCTTGGATGTTTTACATCATTTTATAGCAACTTTATATCATTTTTTGGGACTAACCTATTGACCCAGTGCCTAGTGCCAGTTGCTATTTTTTGCTTGTTTTTTACATCGCAAGAAATCAATATCAAACAGAGTCTAAACACCGCAAAACTTTTTGTGGATTTTTTTGGACCAGAAGACATCCGGTGGGCCAGAGAAGCACCTGGTGCCGGGGGACTAATCCACGAGCATCTATGGGACCGGCGGACCGAGTCCCTTTCGGTTTGGCGGGGGCGAGGGTCGCACAAAGAGAGGATCGAGGCGAAGCACACGAGCAGTTTACCCAGGTTCGGGCCGCACGGATGCGTAAAACCCTACTCCTGCTTTGTGGTTTGTATTGAGTTCTTGCTCGGGAGCGCGGAGTGCTACAGTACACCCCAGCAGCTAACGAGACCGAGCGTGAGTGTTCTCTTTCCCTAACCTCCTTCTCCACGTTGCGCATGGGCCTCCTTTTATATGCTCAAGGGGTCACCGACAGGTGGCAACATAGACAAGGGTAAAACTGGAAAGGTGTTGCGGTTGGTACAGCTACCTGCTACAGTGTATCATACCTAACCCTGACGGCAGGGGACAAAGGCATTAAATGCCTGTCTGCGTTGCTCAAGTAGTGCAAAAGGGACCGTCAGGGACGCCACTGCTCGCCACGATGGCAATCTTGGCAGCGCCGCTTGCCACCGCGCACCACTGGCTGCACAGCCTCCCGCCACGTACGCCTGGAAGGGTCCCAGAGCGACACGTTGGTGGATGTGCTGGAGCGCGGGCACAAAGTGGAGGCTTGCCGCGGCAAGCGCCTTGCCGTGGTCGTTGTCTTGTCGCGTCCTGGAGCTTGTCGCTCACCGGGCCTTGCCGGGACGCGTGGTGCATCGCGGCAAGTTCCTTGAGATGCCTTGGTTGGCCTTCCCGGCAAGCTCCTCTTGCCGGGGTCTTGTCTCCTTGGCTTGGATACTTTGTCCTTGAATGGCTCCAAAGGAACCACGGAGGACCTTGGCGGTCACCCGGCAAGCCTTGCCGCGGGATGCTGCGACTGCCCGTGCACAAGTACGGGATACTAGGGTACCCCTACTCTAGTACACCGACAGGAGCCCCCGGGCCTGGGCCATACATGGTGCCGAGCGCTGTTGGGCCAGGCCCAAAACAGGGCACGGGCACGCGCGGCCTGGGTTACACCGTATCTCTCCCCGTATCCACCGCGCCCTCCCCGAACAGCACGCGTTGAATGCGGCGTCGTGGGAGAGATCGTGGGTGGTTTCTTTATTCGGAAAGGCAGAGCATCCACCCCCTCCCTCTTCATAAGCATGGGAAACAGGGGTAGCAAGCCGTGCCGAGCGAGAGGAGCTCGTCGGCAAGAAAGAGCTTGCCGGGCATGACGTCGAGTTGAGCGAGCCCGCCGAGGATACGAGCGGCTCGTTGGAGATCAACTCCTTTTCCTCAGACAGCTTGCCGCAAGCAGAGCCCCCAGCTGCACCAAGAAGGCGTCTCCGCAAGGCCGGGGACGTAGCGGAGCGGCGGGCGAGTCTACAGTCGCCGCACCGCGTGACACGCTCCACCGCGGCAAGCACTATTGCTGCGGGAGCACCTCACGCTGCTGCGGCAACTGGAGCGGGGTCCACCCGGACCACCGCTTCTGCTCCTGCCGCTTCTCACGCCGCGGCGGCAGCCGGAGCGGGGTCGTCTCAGACTACCGCCACTGTTCCCGCCAAGCGGCCAAGGGAAACTACTCCTCCGCCTCCTCGCGCCGGACATGAGCCGGACTTCGACTTCTCTGCGTTCAGCTCCGACGAGGAAGAAGAAGAGTAAGATTCTCTTGTTGTACTTGTAGTTCTTCAATTCTTGCTGTTTTGTCTTGTATCTCATTTGCTTTACTCTAAACTTATTCCTTTTTAGGAATCTGGCCCAGAGAGCAGCGAAGAGAGCCAAGGTCCCGGTGATTGTCATCGAGGACGAACCCACCGCGTCAGCAGGGGGTGCGTCCGAGACAACCTTGCCGGACCCGGCAACAGTTCTCCAGAGCAGTTCCTAGCGTAAGTATATGGTTCGCTTTCCGCTGTTAGGCGCGCATGGATACTCTTTCTTTGCTGACATCTGACTGTTGGTTTGTGTAGGAGCAGAGCAGCCACACCAGGAGCGCCCGGAGGCCGCCCCCGAAATGCCAAGGGAGAGTCCTCCGGCAAGGGAGAGTTCTGCGGCAAGGGACAGCACCAGCGTCCCCCCGGCGGCGGAGACTACGACTGCCGAACTCAGTACAGGTAATCTTCTCTTCAAAGCTTCCCTTGGGTTCTTCTTCTTGGGTATTTGCTTGACTTTTCTCACTTTTCCGGCCATCAGACCCATCTGCTGCAGAGCCAATGGAGACCGAGGTTGCTGCCGACGACGCCGCTGCCACTGAAGAAGCAGCCGGCGCTGATGATCCCGCCGGCGACGAGGCCGCCAAAGCTGCCGCCGCAGCAGCTGGCGAGGGGTCTGGCGATCGCACTGACGGCCCTGAGGCCGCAGGAGCGCCAGGCGCTACGTCAACCGCCGACCCGTCCGCCGCTGCCGCAGCGCCAGGCTCCGAAGAGCCCCAGCCAGGCGTCTACTTGAAGGCCGGCGATGGCGTCTTCATCAACCTCCCCTGGGCGTCAAGCTCCAGGGCGCCGGTCGAGGGAGAGAGCTTTGATGGAGAGGTGCTCGCCTCCGCTGGGCTGACGCTAGTTGACGCGCCGAGCAGCGGCGGCAGCGAGCCTGAGGAGGAGCGGCTGCTGCGAAAGCTGGTGTCGCTCTACCGTGCCCGGCAAGCCAAGCTGGAATCCCGCGAGGCGCTTGTTGCGAAGGCGGGAGTGGACATCGAAAAGCGCGCGGAGGAGCTCCGGGGTTTCAACCAGGAAGCTCTCCGGTCCCTGGCAGAGGAGCGGGAGCAACTCGCCGAAGAGCAGAAGGCCTTCTTCCTCGAGAAGGCCGAAGTTGAAGAGCAACAGCGGCTTGCCGCTGAGAAGCTGTCTGCGCAGGAGGGCGAGCTGGTGCAGCGGAAAGTTAACCTCGACAGCCACGAGGAGGAGCTTGCCGCACGTGAGCAAAAATTCGGCGGAGCCCTTAAGCAAGCAGAGGATGCTGCCGCAGTTGCCGAGGCCGCCAAGAAGGAGCTGGAGACGAAGGTGGCACAGCTGGAGGCTGATCTCAAGGCGAGTGGTGAAGAGCTTGCCGCGCTCAAGCGTGAGCGGGAGAAGGACGCCCACAGCAACTCAGAGCTGCAGGTTCGTCTCGTCGAGAAGGGCAAAGAGCTTAGCGCCGCCAAGGATTCCAACGCAGATCTTGAGTTGAAGCTGACCACTTTGACCAAGACGCTGGACGGCGCCAGGGAGCAGGAGGTGGCTTTTAGGGAGAAAGTGGAGCACTGGACGGAGGGTCTCGTGAATGCTGCCGCAGATATTGATAGGGAGCTGGCGCAGCTGGGGGTGGAGGATCTCGGGTATCCCTCTGATGAGAACCTCCAACCCAGCGCCAAGCTCACCTTGTTTTTCAAAGGCGTGGCGACGGCCCTCCAGCGGCTCTGGGAGAAGATCCCAAAGCAGCTGGCCGACGAGTCACGCAAGATCTGCGCGGGAGCTCTTCAAAAGGTGTTGGTGAAGGTGGCCTTCCGCAACCCGGGCCTCAACCTTACCAACGTCCTCAAGACCCTGCCGCCGGATGCTGATCTGGAGGCGCTCAAGACCCTTGTCGCACCCATTGTGGATAAGGTGAGCGGGATCAAGAGGATTGAGGGCGATCGCGTAGACTAGGCCGCCCATTTCCTTCTTTTCTTGTCGCTGCTGGTCATGTTATGAGAACAATCTGTTAGAGCCGCGACAAGCTACCTTGTAATATAACTCTATTCTGGGTAATGATTGCAATGTTATTCCCTTTACTTGATTCCTCCCTTTGTATGTTTTTGCCCTACGCTTTTAGGGAACTTGCCGGTGCAGGCACCTTAGCCGCGAGCGCTGAGTGCGGGACGTCAGCAGCCTGCTAGTGGTTCCACTACCGACAAGAAACCTTGTCGCAACTAGTCGCAGCTCACTTAAGTTGTTGAGCGGACTCGAAACAAAGTAAGGGCGCAACTAGCTACGAGTTGGTTCCTCCGCGCACAGGTTTTCCATACAAAGTGCGGTCGTTCAAGGGAGATAACTTAAAAAATTTAAAAATCTGATTGCTCAAACTTTGGCAACTTAGCTTTTCTGTTGTTTGCTTCCCGGTAAGGCGAAACTTTCTTGAACAATGCCTGGTC
Source organism: Triticum aestivum (assembly GCF_018294505.1). NCBI lineage: Eukaryota > Viridiplantae > Streptophyta > Magnoliopsida > Poales > Poaceae > Triticum > Triticum aestivum. The sequence goes on along the minus strand of NC_057800.1, from coordinate 503,911,817 downwards.
CATACCATTATCTTCTCCTTTCCCCCCCCCCGGCAAACTTGTGGGCGAGGGAACCTTCCTTTCCTTGAGAAAAAAGAAAGAGGAGAAAATAAAGATATGGAGCCTTACGGCTCGTTATTGCTTACCGGGGAGTAGGTGCTGCACAAAGTGTCAGATCACATATGCAAAAAATAGAAAGCATGAAATTGACAAGATGTGCAGAGCACATGAGCTTTATGCACGGGGTCTACGCCCGGCTTTGTACAAAGGATTACATGCAACAGCGGCAAGACTTGTACAAAAGGTGGTTGCCGGAACGGGTTCCGGCAACCGCACCTTATGGGTAAAACTTACGAAGATGCCCAATGTTCCAGGAGTTGCTCACTGGAATGGCATCTTCGGTCTCAAGGCGGACAGCGCCAGGCCTAGTGACTCCTTTCACCCGGTAAGGGCCTTCCCACTTCGGCGTCAACTTGTTGGAATTCTTGGCGGACTGAACACGCCGAAGAACAAGGTCGCCTTCCTCGAGACTTCTGGCGTTAACTTTGCGGCTATGGTAGCGGCGCAAAGCTTGCTGGTAGCGAGCAGCTCATACAACAGCCTGAAGACGGTCTTCCTCAAGGAGCAGCACGTCATCTTGTCGCAGCTGCTCTTGCTCAAGCTCATCATAAGCGAGCACTCGAGGTGATCCATATACGAGTTCCGTGGGGAGAACTGCCTCTGCTCCATAGACTAGAGCGAAAGGTGTCTGGCCAGTGGCTCGATTTGGCGTCGTCCTGATCGACCAAAGAACCACCGGCAGCTCCTCGATCCAGTTTCTTCTGCACTTGTGCAGCCTGTCGAAAGTCCTGGTCTTGATCCCACGCAGCACTTCAGCATTTGCCCTCTCCGCTTGACCGTTGCTTCTCGGGTGAGAAACAGAAGCGAAGGAGACCTTGGTGCCAAGATCTTGGACGTACTGCATGAAGGTGCGGCTCGTGAATTGCGTACCGTTGTCGGTGATTATCCTGTTAGGGATCCCGAAGCGGCAAACAATCGACCTGAAGAACTTGACTGCTGACTGTGCTGTCACCTTCCTCACTGCTTCCACTTCCGGCCACTTTGTGAACTTGTCGATTGCAACGTACAAGTACTCAAAGCCCCCGACTGCTCGGGGAAAGGGGCCGAGGATGTCGAGCCCCCAGACCGAAAATGGCCAGGATAAAGGGATCGTCTGGAGAGCTTGAGTTGGTTGGTGTATGTGCTTGGAATGGAACTGGCACACTTCACACTTGGTTACTTGTGCAGTTGCATCCTGGAGGGCTGTCGGCCAAAAGAAACCTTGCCGGAATGCTTTGCCGGCAAGTGCTCTTGCGCCAATGTGGTGACCACATATGCCTCCATGTATCTCTTCCAAGAGCTTTTGTCCGTCTTCCCGGTGAATACACTTCAATTTCACACTGTTGAGTCTTCTTCTGTACAGTGTGTTGTCGACAAACTGGTACATACTTGACTGCGGGGCTACTCTTTCCGCTTCTTCTTGCTGTCGTTCGTGAAGAACTTGGCGCTGATCGCGACGAGCTCGTGGATCTGATGACGCGGTGGAGTCGCTGTCGAGGTGGATCCGGCGAGTCGGCGATCTTGGCCTTCGGGGCGGAGAGTGCACAGTGGTTGCACCCCCACCGGTCTTGTCGCTACCGGCTCGTGCCTGGCTGACTTGCCGCGGCTGCGAAGTGCTTGGCTGCCGTTGAGTGTCGCCGTTGGCGAAGCTGATGAGACTCTGAGTGGTGGCCCTCCAGTCGTCGATCTTGTCTGCCGTTGGAGGGTAGTCCAGGAGCAGTTGAGCTCGCGCCAAAGCTTCTGCTGTAGTGGCGGGTGGCGGTGCCGAACGGTGCGAGGAGCGGGATATGCTCGGACCTCTAACTATGTTAGAAGGAGCAGTATCCCGTCCAGGCGACCGTGCCTCGCTGGTGCCAGCATGTTGGCGTGCATGCTGGTCTTGAGCACTCCGAGATCCACCAGCTCGATCTTGGTCCAGCAAACGCATGGTACCGTGAGTACTATGACGCTGCCGGTCCCACGCCTCCTGAGATGGGCGCGGTGCATGTACGGACGACGAGGTCTTGGAGTGCGCCCGGTCGTTGTGGGAGCCGGCTACGCCGCCGATGGGCAGCGCAGCCTTGTCCTTGGACCTGGCAGCACCGTGATCTCCCTCGTCGACGCCCGTTCTTCCGCCGGCGTCTGCCCCATCAACTATTTGCTCCGGCGGTGGTGGGTTCGGCGCGGACGGAGCAGCCGCCTCCGAAGCCTTCTTCCTCGGTGGCATGTCGACGAAGATGATGAAGATCTAACTCGTGTGAACGCCGTATCTGGTTCACACAACCTCGACACCCCCTACCTGGCGCGCGAAAGATGCCGGGGGACTAATCCACGAGCATCTATGGGACCGGCGGACCGAGTCCCTTTCGGTTCGGCGGGGGCGAGGGTCGCACGAAGGGCGGATCGAGGCGAAGCACACGAGCATTTTACCCAGGTTCGGGCCGCACGGATGCGTAAAACCCTACTCCTGCTTTGTGGTTTGTATTGAGTTCTTGCTCGGGAGCGCGGAATGCTACAGTACACCCCAACAGCTAACGAGACCAAGCGTGAGTGTTCTCTTTCCCTAACCTCCTTCTCCACGTTGCGCATGGGCCTCCTTTTATATGCTCAAGGGGTCACCGACAGGTGGCAACGTAGACAAGGGTAAAAATGGAAAGGTGTTGCGATTGGTACAGCTACCTGCTATAGTGTATCATACCTAACCCTGAAGGCAGGGGACAAAGGCATTAAATGCCTGTCTGCATCGCTCAAATAGTGCAAAAGGGACCGTCAGGGACGCCACCGCTCGCCACGATGGCAATCTTGTCAGCGCCGCTTGGCACCGCGCACCGCTGGCTGCACAGCCTCCCGCCACGTACGCCTGGAAGGGTCCCAGAGCGACACGTTGGTGGATGTGCTGGAGCGCGGGCACAAAGTGGAGGCTTGCCGCGGTCGTTGTCTTGTCGCGTCCGGGAGCTTGTCGCTCACCGAGCCTTGCCGGGACGCGTGGCGCGTCGCGGCAAGTTCCTTGAGATGCCTTGGTTGGCCTTCCCGGCAAGCTCCTCTTGCTGGGGTCTTGTCTCCTTGGCTTGGATACTTTGTCCTTGAATGGCTCCAAAGGAACCACGGAGGACCTTGGCGGTCACCCGGCAAGCCTTGCCGCGGGATGCTGCGACTGCCCGTGCACAAGTTCGGGATACTAGGGTACCCCTACTCTAGTACACCGACACCTGGGGGTGCCCCGAGGGGGGCACAACCCACCAGGGCATGCCTGGGGGCCCAGGCGCGCCCAGGTGGGTTGTGCCCACCTCGGTGGCCTCCCGTACCCCCCCTTCGCCCTATAAATTGCCAAATATTCCAAAACCCCAGGGGGTTAATCTAGATCAGAAGTTCCGCCGCCACAAGGCTCTGTAGCCACCGAAAACAAATCTAGACCCCGTTCCGACACCCTGTCGGAGGGGGAATCATCTCCGGTGGACATCTTCATCATCCCGGCGGCCACCACAATGAGGAGGGAGTAGTCCATCCTCGGGGCTGAGGGTTTGTACCAGTAGCTATGTGTTTAATCTCTCTCTCTCTCTCTCTCGTTTTCTTGAGATGTCACGATCTTGATGTATCGCAGGCTTTGTTAATATAGTCGGATCATATGGTGTTTTCCCCTCTCTATCTTGTTGTGATGAATTGAGTTTTCCCTTTGAGATTTCATTTTATTGGATTGAATACTTTTATGGATTTGAGAGCACTTGATATATGTCTTGCATATGAATACTCGTGGTGACAATGGGGTATCATATTGATTCACTTGATATGTGTTTTGGCACTCAACTCGCGGATTCTCGAGGTGACATTGGGGTAATCTATGCATAGGGGTTTATGCATGTTCTCATCTTTTGTTTCTCCGGTAGAAATCTTGGGGCACTCTTTGAGGTTCTTTGTGTTGGATTGACTATTATGAATCTGAATTTGCTTTGGTGTTATTTTAGTATGAACTTTTGATAGATCGATCGGAAAGAATAGCTATGTGTTATTTTAGTACGAACTCTTGATAGATCAATCGGAAAGAATAACTACAAACAATTTATTCTTATGTTCTCTCCTAGATAAGAATTTTGGAGTGATTCTTCATCGCACTTCAGGGATGGTTATGTGATCCAATTAGATTAGCATTGTTGAGAGACTACACTAGCGAAAGTATAAACCCTAAGCCTCATTTTCAAGTATTGCAATACCGTTTTTGTGCCTGTTTACTATTTGCTACCTTGTTGTTTTTATTTATTCAGATTATAAAATATATTTCTACCATCAATATTACACTTTTATCACCATCTCTTCGTTGAATTAGTGCACCTATACAATTTGCCATTGTATTGGGTGTGTTGGGGACACAAGAGATTTTTGTATTTGTTTGCAGGGTTGTTTGAGAGAGACCATCTTCATCCTACACCTCCCACGAATTGATAAACCTTAGTTCATCCACTTCAGGGGAAATTGCTACTGTCCTACAAAACTCTACGCTTGGAGGCCAAACATGAGTCTACAAGAATAAAGTTGTGTAGTAGACATCAATATCCCATTTTGCTCATAAATAAATAAATAGCTTAGGCACTTTTGCTAATAAATAAATAAATTAGCAGAGGCCCTATGAGGTCAGCTTTGTTCCTATTGGAAGACGTAGAGCAAAGTGCAGTCCAACAGCAAACTATGTCATCAAATACAAGTTTCATAGCAAAATATGAGTACAACTAAATGACAATGTCATCATGTTTTAGTCGACATACAATCACCAAACACAAATCAACATACATAATAAGTGATGTTCTCACAACAAAATACTAAACAACAACTTCATCAGGTTTCAGTTGTCATAGCAAGTACAATTTCACATAGTAGATAAAAAGTCATCTTCTCACAGGAAAATATGACAAAAGCAATCTAATCATCATCCACAGCAGCAGCGTCAACATCTCTGCCATGTGTATCAGTCTGAATCATAACTCCATAACAACTTCTTCTTCATCCTCAATGTCCTCAAACGTTGGCCTCTTATTGATCAACTCTCGTATGTCCACAGCCCGACAAGGAATCTTTTCGCTAGCGTTATTGATGTGATGGTTCTCAAAGATACTACGAACATCTGTGGAATCTTATAAATCAGGAGCAGTGTAAGCATCACATTGTTGTGCAACTTCATTAAACGAATTCCTCTACTCAAACCTTTGCAATACACTCCAGTCATCGCTACATGCATATGTGTCTTCCAAGAAAAATATCTATGCTGCTTGATTTGCGAAAATAAAAGGCTCGTTGGTGTGGTACGCCGCCTTGAGATTGATGGATTTGAACTAATCATTAGCTTTGAGTTTTGCGATCCTGGACAATAGGTTATAGCAACGACAACACAACAGAACCACACACTGATGAATCTCGAAACTTGAGATATACTACAACTGAACAATGTCTATTATGTTACAATACATTTGAGTTGTCTCTTTGCTATATGTATCCATGCTCATGACGGAATTGTTTTGTGTCTTCCTGCCTTCGTTGTGTGCAAGCGTGTTGTAGTGCACATCTCCAACAATGAAAGATTCATAATGTCTTAGGACCCATTGCTAGTGCGTAAAGGGCATCATTAACCACCTGCCCATCCTCCCGCATTTTCTTAACCTATGGTTAGAAAATAGACAAGAAGATCATCTTATGTACTCAATATATTAAAAAACTGATAGTGCAATTCAAAAGCTTACATGGCTCATGAACCATTTCGCAAATCCTACCATAACCAGTTTGTCAATGTTTCTTGGATTTTGCGCCAGTAACTCCTTTTTGTAGATGCTGCACAACATAGTGATCGCGTCAAACATCTAAATATGTAAGAATGTGCTGCAAGTCTAGTAGATTACGATGTATAAGTTGTAGTACTTAGCACTTACTCGATATAAGGTAGAATCTTAGGACAGTTATTCAACACATACCAAACCATTTTGTCCAAATCTTCAGGTTTGTCATCTCATCGACTCTTCCTTGTAACTCGAACGGAACAATCAAAAACATTGAGCTCGGGATTGTCTTCACCCACCTGTTTCAATGTATTTTTAGCAGAATGTGAACGCTTCTATGAAGCAAATATGCCCTAGAGGCAATAATGAAGTTGTTATTTATATTTCCTTATATCATGATAAATGTTTATTATTGAAGCTATAATTGTATTAAATAGAAACTTGATACATGTGTGGATACATAGACAAAACACAGTGTCCCTAGTAAGCCTCTACTAGACTAGCTCGTTAATCAAAGATGGTTAAGTTTCGTAGCCATAGACATGTGTTGTCATTTGATGCATGGGATCACATCATTAGGAGAATGATGTGATGGACAAGACCCTTTAGTTAGCTTAGCATAATGATCCTTAAATTTTATTGCTATTGCTTTCTTCATGACTTATACATATTCCTTTGACTATGAGATTATGCAACTCCCGGATACGGGAGGAATGCCTTGTGTGCTATCAAACGTCACAACGTAACTGGGTGATTGTAAAGATGCTCTACAGGTATATATCTCTGAAGGTGTTTGTTGGGTTGGCATAGATCGAGCTTAAGATTTGTCACTCCGAGTATCAGAAAGGTATCTCTGGGCCCTCTCGGTAATGCACATCATAATAAGCCTTGCAAGCAATGTGACTAATGAGTTAGTTACGGGATGATGCATTACAGGACGAGTAAAGAGACTTGCCGGTAACGAGATTGACTAGGTATGGAGATACTGACAATCGAATCTCGGGCAAGTGCCATAGTGATGACAAAGGGAATAACGTATGTTGTCATTACGGTATGACCGATAAACATCTTCTAGAATATGTGGGAACCAATATGAGCATCCAGGTTCCGCTGTTGGTTATTGACCGGAGAGGTGTCTCGGTCATGTCTACATAGTTCTTAGGCGAAGCCCTGCGCAGATCACTTCACCATCACCGTCACCACACCGTCATGCTGACAAAACTCTCCCTCGACACTTCCACTACAAAAAAATACACTTCTGTGATGATACGTGTTTGTCACAGTAGGTCGCGTTTTCTGTCATGCATGTACATCCATGATGATTTTATGACAGAATCAAGATAGCCATACCTGTGATGTCGTAGAAGTGTTCCATGACATTACCAAAATTATCATCACATAAGTGTCCACTTCCGAGACGATAAATCACGCGTCACAGAAGTGCTTTCGTCAAGGGTGACCGACACGTGGCATCCACCATAACGGAACGCCGTTAAGCTATCGGGTCGGGTTTTGGATCCGATAACCCGTTAACAGCCCCGACCAATGGGGATTTTCCACGTGTAAAATCATCATTGGCTAGAGGAGACACGTGTCAGGTCCGCGTTGGCACAGGTGTCACTCATCCAATGGGCGAGACGCGCCTATGATATGTTGACACATGGACCGGCCCATCAAGTTTAAATGGGCCGGCCCAACTGAAGGCCCACAAGATTTTGCGGACCATAATGGGCCGGCCCAGCTAAAGGCCCACGAGATTTTGCGGACCATAATGGGCTGGCCCAGCTAAAGGCCCACAAGATTTTGCGGGCCATAATGGGCCGGCCCAGGTAAAGGCCCACAAGATTTTTGTGTGCCATAATGGGCCGGCCCAGGTAAAGGCCCACAAGATTCTTGCGGATCATAATGGGCCGGCCCAGCTAAAGGCCCACGAGATTTCGCCGACATTAATGGGCCGGCCCAGCTGTAGGCCCACAAGATTTTGAGGACCCTAGTAGGCCGGCCCATTAACTGGCTGCCATGTTTTGGGCCAAATGCCGGCCCATATTTGATCCGGTCCATTAATGGCCTGCCACGCTCCGGGCCTAATAGTGGCCCATATGAGATCCGGCCCGTTAAAAGCCTACCACGTTCTGGGCCAAATTACGGCCCAGATCAGGTCCGGCCCTTTAAGAGGCTTTGGGCTCAATTATGGCCCATATCAGATTCGGCCCGTCAACTGGACACTATGCTTTTGGGCCCACTTGCTAAAGGCCCACTTAGTAATTCGGCCTGATATTAGTTTTGGCCTGTTAAGGGCCCGTTTAACATTTCGGCCCTATATTAATTTCGGCCTGTTAAAAGCCCGTCATATAGTTGGGCCTAACTACGGCCCGGTTTGCATCCGGCCTGCTCGCAGCCGATATCTGATTGGGCCAAACAAGGACCGAGACAATTTTGGCCTGTTAAAAGCCCGTGATTTGATTCGCACAATCATGGGTCGGGGTTCATTTCGGGCTGCTGCCGGCCCGTGAGCTGTTCGGCACGTTTCAGGCCCAACCTACATCGTGATTGCATGACGGCCCGATTATGTACCGTAATTTTACGGTTTGGCCGGTTTACTGCGAAGACAGGATATATATACAGTAAAATAACTGCAGCATCGTGAATAAGAAAAAACCTAGACTATACAATAAAGAAATTACGGCATATTACATCCACTGGGCATCAAAGTTCGCCACTATGATAATAAAGCACAAGCAGACAGCAGATTACATACACTGGGCATCAAAGATCGCCACCAGTGCAAATAAACACGCCGACAAAATAATATACAAAACCGACAACACTTCAATAGAGCTCAAGAAAGGTTAGCCCTGCTGGGGAGCTGCAGCGCAAGCAGCTGAGCAAGATGATGAGACTGCGCTTGTTCAACACTTATATCTTCCTCACTCTGAAAGATAAACAAGCAGACAGATGACAGGTTTTGCACATAAAAGTATCAGTGCTGACAATTCATCACATTTCTTACTGACGAATAAAGTGACACAGTTTAAAATTGCATTAACACAATATGGTATTGTTCAGGTCAAGACATGGCAGGAAATGACATTGTGAAGGAGTTGGCAGCTTCACGACACCACTGGATTACAGATCAAGAACTCATAAGTATCAATGGTTAGTGTGCTGTCAATTTATACCATTTCAGATTGGCAAATAAAGAGACGGTTTAAATAATAGTAGAATGATATGACATTGTTCATAGTTAAGACATTGCAGAATATGACATTGTGCTGTAGTGGGTAGGTTCACCACACCACTGGATTACGGATGAAGAACAGAAGCATACATGCAGTGCAAAAGAAGATCACTTGCTCTGTATAGTTTAATTTACATGGTATGAAGAAGGAACTTGGTTGTACAACTGAAAACTTAAATTGAGAAAGGACAAACTTTTGTTTATGAACTACATAATAAACTTTAAACAAGCAATTTGATGCAAACACCAAAAATAAACAGCTGTTGCAGTCATGCCTAACCAAATATATACAACAAAGTTTGAAGGCTTGAGATGGACAAACTTACATTATTGGTGAAGACAGGCTCTATAAAGGCCTTGTCCATGCTGATGGGGGGGGGCAATTCAAGAAGTTTACCACAGAATCTTCTTCAAAAGCAGTGCCTTTATTCTACATTTTGTTAAGAGTAAATATAGATGTGATAATATACGAAAAAATGGAGAATATTTAAGATAAGATGAAGAGTGATGCTACATAACCAAGTAGCTATAAATGTAAGTGCAGCGATACAGGCAAAAGGTACAGCCAAGAGCAATGCACAGCTAAACTTCTTCAGTACCAACCTTATGGTAAGAGTAAATATAGATCTGATGTGTAGAAAATGGAGGGCAAAGGAAAATAAGCTGCAGAGTGATGGTACATGAACAACTACCTGTCATTATAAGTACACTGATAAAGGACAGCATGTACTTACAAGAACAATGCAGAGCTAAAAAACATTGGCATTGGATATATTCTACACTAATGTAACCATTCATACAGATCAGATAATTTGGAGCGAACAATTGATAAGCAAGCTATCATGCATACTGCTGTCACATAATGAACCAGGTATGTATGCAAGTACAGTGATACAGGACAACAGGTACTAACAAGAGCAAAGCAGCGGGCAGCATATTTGCGATATCCTGTCGTTCTTGTCAAACCGGAATTCTTCTTCGAGCAGATTTCCTGCAAAAAAGATCCGTAAGGCACATGCGGAAAAGTAGAAGTTCAAATTGTCATGTGATTTCATAGACAGTACCTCATCCTGGGAACGAGACCAGTGCATAACAAGGTTTTTCCATTCAATGTCTTCTAAATTTAGCACAGGAGACTTCACCGGAAATTCGTTTATAGACTTGCCATCAAAGTGTGATTTCCTCAGGTAACACCGATACTGCTGCAATGCTTCCTTGAAAAGCACAAGCAAGCTTTGCTCGTCATGACTATCCAGATTGACCCTCGCCTAGTTACAACAATGTAATGTAAATCATTGATGTGTTCAATCAGCAGAAAACAGGAAAATAATAACCATGAATAATAGCACTTACACGTAAGTTGGACAGGAAGATGTGAAAATGGTGTTTGTCTTCACAATAATCTTCCCATGATGGGAATATATGCACGTAGTCCCTAACAACATTGAAAGCATTGTCTTTTAAACTGGGAATAAATGGAATGGGGTTCCAATCTGCAGGAATTGGCCGTCTCTGCAGTTGGGATAGGTCTTCGGCCGGTGGACTTGCTGTACTTTTTGCTGGAGTGGGATTTTTCTGTGGTACAGCTGGTGCTATGGCAAATGAAATCGGTATACCTTTTGCTGGAGTGCAGGTCCTGTGTGGTGGGGCTAGTGGTGTGGCCAGTGAAGTATGGGTACAGTCTGCTGGAGTCGGTCCTACGTTTTGTGTCACTGGTTGTACAACCAATATAAGTGGGGTGCTGTCTGATTTCTCCGGCACCACCATGTTTTTCAAGGACTTTGCTGGTGCTCCTTCAGGTTCGGCAATCACCCTCTTCCTTTTTGATGTCTGATGCACAAGAACAACATTTGAGTGGAAAAACATGGTATGATGACAGATGGAATATGTATTGATAATGGATGGGCATGGCATCTCGACATATATGATGAGTAAACTAAGCAGATGGCGGTGCAACAAAGTAGAAGAAATGCAAGACAACATATGCAAGATACCCGCAATCAATAAAACATTGCCAAATTAGAACAGGCACCTTGATGGGTGAACAGGACAGGCCATCTGCCTTTGACTCCTCGAGGTTAGAATAGTCATTAGGATCATATTCTGAACAAGAATCAACAGGTGGGGAGCGTATGAGTTTCATTGCATCCAGAATGGCACTCAATGCCTTGGTGCCAATTTTGTAAGTCATTGCAGTGTTTAGCTTCAAGAGTGGACTGCTGCTAGTGCGACACAAAGCAGCTACACAGATCATAGTGTAGATATAACGGGAAAACCTTAAGCATCAGAGTAAAATCAGCAAAGTGGAACTTGCTGGAATATATGTGCTAGTATTGCCGGTACGGCTAGAAAGGCTTCGGATACCAGCTCTCTTCAAGTGAAGGTGCGGTACTGTTAATATCAGTGTAACTCTCAAAGGCGACACAGCTCCCCGCATTTCCTTGCTATTCTTATAGGATTCAAGTGGGCAGGCCACTACAAATCCTATTCCTATGTTTACAAGATCCTACGAATCAAAGAGGCTCAAAGTGTCCATCACAACCGACCGTATAGACCTCTACACTGCAAATGTCCCTGCTCATCTTCAGTACAAGGAACATACTGTACTACTATCATACTCCCTCCGTTCCAAAATATAAGTCTTGGTAGAGATTTCCACTATGGATCACATACAGATGTATCCAGATACATTTTAGAGTGTAGATTCACTCATTTTGCTCCATATGTAGTCCATGGTGGAATCTATACAAAGACTTGTATTTAGGAACGGAGAGAGTACATATTAAAGAAGAACGGAAGAGGAACATGGTAAAGAAGAGCAAGCAGATTTTGGATAATAAAATGTTGGTTGCGCAGTGCCCACACATGATGAACCAGAGCGCATTAAGAATGCAACTCCCAGCTGTCTCTCGACCATTTCAGGCGGTTGGATGAAGATCCTACGTCTCCTAACCCTTCTTCTTCCTCGTCTCTGATTCTTCCCATACAGAACACCGCACGGGCCGCCGGCCGGACCACCGGCCCCCACCGCCTGTGTTCCTCCGCCACCCCACCCCCACCCCGCCCCAACCCCCACCCGCGTCGAGTTTTCTTCGTTCGGCGAGGCCCCACAACCACCCGAGCCCCTTCGATCGCACCGGCGAACTCCGGCGAGCTCTGAAAAATCGACTGACCCAATTTTGAAATTTAGTCTACTGTGATTTAACTAGTGTGGAATATAAAAGGGGAAAACCATAAGCATTGGGAGTATAGTGTTGAGCGTGCCATGGCGGATCTGAAGGTGCAAACCGGACAAAGGCAACTTCGCAACCAAGACAAGAAATCAGAGTAAAGCAGTGGCGATCTATTTTCTTGCTGCGATAAATAAGTTGAGCAGATACGAAAGAGTACCGCCTCTGGTGCGGCGCCGTGTACGCATCTGCTGAGAATTTGACGGTGCTGCGGTAGCGATGGCTGTCGGCGGCGTGGAAGCAGATCTAGGAGGGTAGACGGTGGCGGCGGGGCGCGGTGGACGAGACGGTCGTAGGAGCGGCGCCGGCAAGGTGGACGACGGCGGGGATGAAGCGAGAGGACGGGATGCAAGGATCCCGGTCCGAAGCCGTGGATGAGAGAGGTCGATCTCTTGTAATGGACGGCGGCGTCGGGGTATCAGCTCCGGCATGGTGGAGGAGGACGGCGGTGGATGGGGTGGCGGACGGCGGCGGACGGAGGAGGGTGGGGTGGAGAGGGTGTTTTGGCGCCCACGGAGTACGAATGGGGAAAAGGGAGGTAGAGAGGAAGGGGGAACCATGTATTCAGGGCGCGCTTGTCTCAAATGCGAGGAAATTTACAAACTTAGCCCCCGTTTCAAATTTCTACTACATCACAGCAACATTAGTCGGTTGGGGATAGGACGGTAATCTCGCATACACCGAATATTTGCCGACGAGAGTTTGTTTTTGGCGCCCACCGTGTATGAATATGAATCGGGGAGGGAGTCGATTTCGGCCGAGGACACACTGTGTTTTGGCGCCCACCGTGTATGAATCCGGGTGAGAGGCGGTTACGTCACGTTTGGGTGAAATTACAAACCTACCCCTATCGAAACCTATAGAAATCCAGCAGATAGGCTTTGCGTGGCAGGGATAGGCAGTAGTGATTTCCATCTCGCAGATTTTGGTTTCGGGCGGTTACTGCGACTTTCCCCGCTTCGTTCAAATTTTGCAGAGTGCACGTTTACCGTGCCAACTCAATTCGAATCCCGTTTGTATTCTATTTTTTTCGGGCGGGATCCATTTTCAATTGGAATTACATTCTATATACATCATTTTTTATATATACTTTCAAAAGCACAACAAAGAATTCTGCTCCTTTATATGTATAATATGATTTACAAATACAACGATCTCGAAATCTTAAGGTTGAATTCGAAAAAATTTAACCAAATTATGTTCTACTAAAATGTATGGATCAGTAATATCTACATATTAAATAACATAGATGTGCGTGAATTCATATGAGTATGCATGTTTGATAGATCAATTTTGGTTCGAGTATGGATTACATGTATCATCATCTCGAATTCAAATATTTGAATCCCTTTTTTGTTCACTCCTTTCACGCCCATCTCTCTCGCATGCATGCTCCTTCAGGTAGCTATCACTCTCTTTTCTCCAGCTCACCCGCACGCTCACTTCATGTTTCTCCTATCCTCGCAAACATGGTCTCTCGACGTCTCCCTTGAGAAGTGTCACACTCTCCCTATCATTATACATTACACGGTTTTCATTATCTCTCACGTCTCTACTGTTCTCTGGTATCACTCGGTACCTAAGCTTTCTTTTTCACCGCCACACACACAGTCTCCACTCGTCTTTCACTTTGTCTTTCTCTCTATGGGATTCTCTCACACACCCTATATGTCTCTACATATGACTCATACCACTAAAATTACTCTCTCTCTCTCTCCTGTAGACACAACATTTGTTGCGGTCTCCTTTTCGTCTCCATCCCAGACTGACATTATTCATTTGTTTACCGATCAGACAACCCCGACTACCGTCTCCTCTCTCTCTCTCTCTCACAGACACACACACACAACTCCTGCTTCCACTCCCCTTCCCGACTACCGTCTCTCTCTCACACACACAAAACTCTCGCTTTCGCACCCCGACTCGTATTTCTCTCACAAACATTTATCGACTAGCTAGCCTCTAGATAGGTTTATACACCCGCACACTCGTGCTTCCACCATCGCATACATGTCTCTCTCCCGCTCCTTGTATCTATGTAGATTTTTCTTCCCTTCTTGAGACACGCCCTCTCGATCGTGCACACACACACTATCGCCTCATTTTAAGCTGATACCTATCGCACACACACTCCTTGTGTCTTTGTCACACATGCACTCCGTCCTCCTCCACTCTCCCTCTCTCTCACACACACATGGGCTTTTTGCAACAACTAGCAAGATGCCCATGCGTTGCACGGAACATCAAGATGCATTTGTATGAGTAGTTTATCTTGTGGGGGAAAAGGATGAACGAGGGAAGGCCTTATTTGCAAATGTGGAGAGGGGTGTGGGTATCTTTTTGCAAAATTGCCATAGTTTCCTTCCTATCCGTCAGATATAGATCGGACGGCCTATATTGCAGGATGGCAGGCACACGATCATCACCGACAATGCTTTTTATAAGAGTAGGGATAAAAAATAGAGTTGGTGATGATGGTGGGCCTGCCATCCTGCAATGTAGGTCGTCCGATTTATATCTGACGGATAGGAAGGAAAATATGGCAATTTACCCGCACTCTTCACCACATTTGCAGATAAGGCCTTCCCTCGTTCATCCTTTTCTCCCACAAGATCTTGATGTTCCGTGCAACGCACGGGCATCTTGCTAGTAAGAGTAGAAATTAGACATATACCACTTCTCGAATCTTGAAACCAACAACATTCCTCCCTTATCTCATCAAAACCGCCAAAGGAATATATTTTGAGTGAAACATAACATATTTTTAGTGATATACGTATTTCAAAACTAGACTTTTTTTCTATCAAATCGGTGAATATGTATTAATCTACTTTGATCGTGTGGCAACGCATTGGCACATTGCTAGTAGTTATTATAATTTTTTGGACACCAGACAAACGGTGGAGTACATATACGAAGAGAAGAGGCGCACGCACGCAGTCGGCCTCTCGCTGTCTCGCACACATGAGTGTTACGTAAAGGCGACGTTAACAAATAAACCCTAAAACCCTAGGTGCACGATTGCTGCATTCGCGGGTACCGGGTACGTGGTGGAGCACCTTTGTAGGAATAGTCAGCTCGCGTGATAATTTGATCCGTAGGAGTTGATGGTCGGGACCACAGGTGAACGACTTGGAGCGCGGTGGCTCGCCAGTTGCCACAGATCGAGTAGCCACGTTTAAAATATCGTTTTTAGCGGGGTTAAGAGTTCCGATTTTCAATGGCGCGTTATAAGTAGTAAGTAGTTTTTAGAACGATTGGTATGGAGCGAAAATGGAATTCATAGTACTACGTACCTCCTTGGCGTATGGTTGTATGGTTTTTTTTGCGATGGAGGTTGTATGGGTTTATGTTGCGAGATGTTGAACCTGGTAGTTCTAGGGCAAATACTATGGTTTAGATCTAACCCCCCTCTCTTCTTTAATTCTTTGCCACATCAGCATGTTTGCTATTCCCGTGTGCATGATACCAGCTAAGATACCACCATTATGGCCAGCCTTAATCATCGCATGCAATAATTTAGTGCACCTTGAAATATGAACATGTGTGGGGCGTGTATGTTTTTAATGACTTGAGACTATACCTAGTCCGGCATGCAAGATGACTTATTATGCACCGTTCCCCATACCTGCAGGAAGCCCGTGTGAAAAAATCTGCATGCATGACTCTCCTCCCCCACGCTCGTCCAATCCGTTGTGACCAGCAATATTTCCACCCCTTCACTCCCCCGTAATTTACTCCAACAAATATGCCCACGTAGCTGTTACTTAACTGCAGGTGCATTGGGTCACTGACATATGGGCCCAACAGGGGTCTGGCCCACATGTCAGTGATGCAACTGGACCTACAGTTAAGTCAATGCAGCTCAGTCCATATCTTATGTAGGTGTGCCATTGCACGCTATAAATATTGCGCCTCCCACAACATTGCTATCTCCTCCCCCTCACGTCCACGTTCATCGCTACCTCCTCCCCCTCCCTCTCACGTCGACCACCATGGCATTGCCCCTCCCAAGCCCTAGGAGCCCCTCGCTGCACCGCGCGGATGGTCACGCGTCGCCGTTCCATTCCACACCGCCACTAGTCGAGGAGGACGCGTCGGTGTTCCGCTCCTCGCCGCTACGCGACACATCGTCGTTCCGTTCCTCGCTGCCACTAGTCGAGGAGGACGCGTTGGCGTTCCACTCCTCGCCGCGCCGCGACGCGTCGCCGTTCCATTCCTCGCCGCCACTAGTCGAGGAGGACGTGTCAGCATTCCGCTCCTCGCTGCGATGCATCGAGGTGGACGCGTCAGCGTTCCCAATCTCGCTAGCACGTGCGCCGGAGGACGCGTCGGCTCCCCGCTACGAGGAAAATGTTGCGCCGCCCGCCGAGCCCCCCAACCTTGAGGATCTTTGGAAAGGAATGGATGTCGTCTTGTGGGAGGCTTTGCCTCTATTAGAGCACGCCAAAATAGAGGCGGAGAAGAAGGCCGAGGAAGAGAAGCGCACCGCGGAACAAGCTGCCTGGGTGGCATATGTCGCGTCCGACAGAGTCAGGCAATTGGCTCTTTGGCAGAAGGCTCGTGCGAGGGCCGTGAGGGTGGCGGAGGACGCCCGTGCCGACGCCCTGAGTGCAGTCGGGCCCAAGCGCCTCATCTACGCTTGGCGGTATGTGGAGCAGGTGCACGCATACAGCGAGGAGGAGTACCTGTTGGCGCTGGATCACCACACCGGTGAGATCGCGCTCGCCTGCCGGCAAGCCGCCAATCAGCACCTCACGAGTTGCGAGGCTGAGGAAGAGGCGTTGTGTCGGCGCGCTGGGAAACGGCCGCGCACCAGGGCACTCGTGGCGCGCCGCAAGCACTCCTGCGAGCGTCGTGGCTTTTAGGAGGAGTATAATTTTTGTTTCGTAAGGCGATCTCATTAGTTTTGGGACGCAAATGATAAATCCCGAACGTTCAGGAATTTTTAGCGTCCTTAATTAAGTATGTAAAAGGGAAAGTTTGGAAACCTTGTGTATTCGTACGCATTTTGCAAGTACGTGCATATAGCACAAACTTTACTATATACTATCGCACTACACGTCTCTCTCGATATATGCTTGCAGACTGTGCTACTCCCTCCGTCCAGGTCAATAAGTCATCTTTGGTTGTGCACCGTGACCAAGAAGGAGGGAAGACTTATACACCTAGACGGAGGGAGTACTACGGCCTCTCAGCATCACAAGCATGTCCCCTTTTATAAGGCCCCGCGTTGGAAAGGTGCATGCATGCAACCATTTCATTGGTTGTATTGAAAGCTATTGTTGTTGGTGCCATGGCTGAAAAGTTAATACACTTCATGTGTGCTTTTTCATTGGCTGCATGCATGTGAGAGAGTGCATTGGGAGTGGAATGGAAGAATTAATGTGAGCAAATTACTATGTGTCTTGGTCTAAGAGAAGTTGTCTTTAGGCCTAATAAACCCGGACGGAGGGAGTACGTGCAAATGCACGTTTTAACATTACGATGCGGTTTTTGTAAAAGTAGAAAAACAACACTAGTCAAGCTTGTGAAACGATTCAATGCAAAACAAATGCAAAAATGCTCGTTTGATTGTTTACTTTTAGCTTCCTTCTCTGTGGTTATTTCTCTGTCGTACTTTGTATGGAGTATCTCACTGGTTGGAAAGGCATGCAAATTCCCAAACCGCTTCCTACACCCTGTATCGAATTTTTTGCCTAACAAGTTGTGTCGTGCAATTGGAATTCCAACTTGAGTACTACTACTAGTAGGAGTACCAGGGGCCAGTTCTTTTAGGCTTCTAGATTAGTAATCCCATAACTACTACCTCCGTCCTGGTTTATTGGTCCCCATTGTAATCTGTGTCAAATTTTGATCATAAATTTAACTAATGAAATGTTAGTGCATGTCACATGCACTACTCCATCCGTCTAGGTGAGTAAGTCATCTTAGGCTGTGCACCGTGACCAAGGAGGAGGAGAAAACGAGAAACGTTAATGTTTATTTGCTAATTAATAGTATTGCATGCAATGAACTAACCACTGCATGTCGTGTTTGATATCTCAAGTCATTAAAAGCATGCACACTCTTTATCTCTTATTGGTTGATATGTCAAGAAACAAGAAACGAGGTAGAAGTTAATGCACCGCGCCTAAGTGTTTTGGGATTATTTGGTTTTCGTAAGATGACTTACACACCTAGACGGAGGGATTACAATGGTGAGGAATAAACCAGTTAAATCTTTGGTCAAAATTTAGCACAAATTACAATGGTGAGGAATAAACCAGGATGGAGTAGTAGTTTAGAAGCCCAAATAAATGAGTAGTACTCTCCACTGTGACTAGTCTTGTGGGAAAAGCTGGGGAAGCCGCCAAAAGAACTGGCCCTAGGAGTAGTAGCTAGGGATCGAGTGTGCGAGATGAACCGGAGAAAGTAAATGCAGAGGGATGAAATGCAAAAAAGACGGAGGGATGTGATGGTTGCTTGTCCGTTTATTTTACCAGGCCACTTATTACTGGGAGTGGTTGGGTTTTGTGATATGATGGCTTTACTGCCGCGCCACGAGCACCCGTACATCGGCTTCGTGTCAGTGTCAGCGTCAGCGGCGTCGCCCCTGACGCACATTACAGAGACGGGGCGGCGGCCTGCGCGGGCCTCGCCGGTGCCCACGATCAAGAGGAAGACGCTGTCGTCCTCCTCCGAGACTAGCAGGCGGCGGTGATCCTCCAGCGACTCCGGCATGGTGAACGGGTAGCACGTCTCGTACTTGATGTTCTCCGCCAAGGGCCAGCAGTGACCGCTGCACGCATCCGTGAGGTGATGCACCATGTCCGCCGGCGAGCCACAAAACGGCATCGGGCACTCATAGCAGTGGACGAAGGGCTCCTTGGAGGCATCGACCAGGCCGTCCATGAAACGGGAGTGGCTGTAGGGGACGTTGCGCCAGTTGAATATATGAGCAAGTTACTACGAGATTTAATCCGAATAAGCACAAAATAAATCATGACGGCTATAACAGAGATGAAACTAATCATGTGGACTAGCATAGTAGTAGGATACAGAGTAGAAACATGAATTCTACCACGATTTCGAACAGGAAGGACAGAAACACATACGGTGCAACGGGAGCAGCACCGTTGGCATTGAGGTTGTCGCCCATGTCCAAACACCACGTAGACACGGTCTTTGAGCACGGTTCATAGTCGTTCCACGCTCGGGCATTAAAGTTTGTAACTATTTTAGATTAGAATATACTACTCCTCCGGTGCTAGTAGTAGAGCAGAGTCCTACTCTACTACTCTACTCAAGCAAGTTAGGGCATAGCACTGTAGGGAGTACCAGTATTGTGATCACTCAAGCAAGTTGTCTGGCATCGACATGACCCTACGCTGCCGGTATGTGTCTCGTAAGTCAAGCGGCGTGCTGTAGTCATCATCACCTGTCCACTTCCCGCAGCACATATTCACTTCTCCATCTTTGTCCGCACGTAATCTCGTCCAATCTTCCATCCCCACTAAGGCGCCTCCCCCCTCATCCGAAACCCAAGCACTAACAATGGCAGAACCGAGCAGCGTCCGCCAAAAGAGTGGCTGGAATTCGCTCCCCACAGAGGAAATCAAGCTCATTATTTCGCGTGTGGACAATCGCAGTACCATGCCGCTGGCCGCGTGGTCATCGGGGTTGTACCGTTTACTCAAAGCCCTCAAGCCGGAGCTTTTTAAGCCAGCTCCTTGCTTGCTGATGCCGCCTGATCTTCAGAAACGGCGTGTCACGCAGCATAACGATCATAGGGTGGCGAGCATCAACCCCCTTGACTGTGATCCGATCCCCGTCAGCCTCAACTACATTGATGGTATGTACTGAGTCGGCATGAACACGTCTTGGATGGTGCTCGTCGATGGTCGCGGCAGCTGGATGCTTGTGGAGGTGTACACCCGGTGATTGATCCCCCTTCCTTCGATTAACACTACACTGCTTTGGCACCGCGGCCCAGAATACTCGGAATCTTACAGTAGCCAACATGATACCAAGTTTGATTTGCTCAAGGTTGTAATCTGCAAGTGCCCACAAGATCTGCGAATTATAAAGACTTCAGGCTAATTGCGTTCTTCAACCGCGGTCTCGCCTATCTGACAGGTCACTGCGGTAAGTGGATAAATCTGCACGTCCATCGCAGGATCATACATCCTCCATGGTTCTCTGATGCCATTGAACACAAGGGCTTCATTTACGCTGTCGACTCCTTCTATGGCTGGACGTATTGCTGGCCTACTCCAGTCATCGCTACAAACGGCTGTTACAGCAGTATGTTACTTTCCTATGATATCATGATGGCTTGCTTATATTACTGTCAACATTTGCTGAAAAAATATTCATGCTCATAACATGCTGTTCTTAAGATTGACTAAATCAAGAGCCCTTTTTTATTTGACTCCAACTTGATATGATGTTGTAGGCCGCCTGGTGTCCCTACCCTTCCTAATCCCAGAACCTTTCAAAGAAAAGCGGCATGGCAGTTGCAGGTGGTTCCTGGCTCGATCAGACGACGGCGAAAGATTGATGATCGTTCGCACGTACCGGACGTGTTGTTTCGCGGAATACAATCACAGTCACTGCAAGGTCTTTGAGCAGGATCCCAGCTTCTCTGGGCCTTCAGGAATTTTTGACTGGAGGCTGGTAAGTAGCCTTGGTACACGCTCTCTGTTTGTCGGACTGAATTATCCGATTAACCAGGAGATAACCGACGGCAAGGATCATGATGGCAGCGCGGTTTCGTTCATCAGGCAAAACTGTGTGTACACAGCGTACCATGCGTCTCTGCATGCACCATACCCTGATATGTGCCGCCATGCTCTGCAGCCCAAAGTAGGAGAGAGGGTCGCAAGTATCAGACTTCGACCTGCTGGCTGGAGTTTCCCCCGTCAGGCACCCATCTGGTTCAAGCCGTCAGCCAATCTCCACAGCTTAATAAATAGTAACGTCTAACTGAGCCAGTTAGTTAGATGCGTACACTTGGTGTAGTAGGATCTTTATTTAGTTTGATGCATACACTTGTTCTTTTTTGGTAGCCCTTTTGTAATGATGGCTGATGTTTGGTTTGGAAGAGAGAGCTGCGTCTTCACTCTTCTGGCCTGCTTACTGCTTCTGTTGCACCCCCAGCCCTGGTTGCTGCTGCTGCTGTTTTCAATGTACAATCAGTAGTATATTTCGTCTGTTGGTTGAATAAATGTGTTGTTAGAACGACAAACACAATGTTTTGGAAGTCGTTGCACGGTTCGATCCTTTAGTGCCCCGTACCGTACGTAGCGCATACTATTTTTCGTACGGAACACATTTTCCACTTGTTGATAACATGCAGCCCACTGATGAAGGCCCAATAGAGAAGCCCATAATTAACTGGAAGGGAGGCTCTCACATGAATCCGGCCCAGGTACATGCTCATGGTCCCCTAAACATAAATAAGTAAATAAATAAATAAATAAAGCTAAATGCTCATGCACCAGTTCTTTGGGAAAATAGGTAGCCCAGTATTTCTTTTTGAAGAATACCCAAGCTAGGCCTATTTGTTTTCTCCGAATTACTGGGCTGCAAATCTTTCAAGACGAGGAGGGATGCATTCCGGCCTGGCTTAAGAGTATGGTCAATGTCTGTTAAAAGTAATATCAAAAGGGGTTGAAAATTCCAAAAAATTATAGCAAATGGGATATAAGTTTCTTTTTTGTTTTTGTTCTTCACTGATATCTTATACGTATTTCATTGGATTTAACATGACATAGTACTAATTTATTTTTAAATTTGTTTTAGTATGGCTATTAATTTTTGGATTAAGAATATTTCGTTCCCCAGCAAAAATTTGCGAATTTTCAAAATTTCCCACATATTTAGTTAATTTTTTGACCCTGGTACTGACCAGAAAATGGCCAGCAATTCTAAAAATGGAAAACGGGCTGCAATAAATTCCCTATGAATTAGAAAATGAGTAAAAATTATAAAAATAATAGCAAATGGGCTGTACACGCCACAGATTTCGAGGCTGACTTGTTTACGCAAGGCTTTGTCAGTGAACACACGATTCTAGCAGCAGTGACTGTTGGATGTCCATCCAACGGCCGACGTGCTTCTTCAATCTCTGATCTTCCTGCTCCAGCCGCCTAAACTAGCGCCGGCGGGACTGCCTGCTCCCTCCTCTTGTGGCCCGCTGTGATGCCGCGCAGGCTTCCCCGGCCCACCCTACTCCCTCCGCTGGCCTGGCCGCACGCAATCAACTGCCTCCTTATTACGAAAAAAAATGATTCCTCCCACTGACATCTGGGGCGCACCGGTTGGGAGGCTGACCTGTGGGCCTACTAAGTTGACGCGTACGCAGGGCTTGTCAACTTAGTCAACAAACGATTCTAGCAGCAGTAACCGTTGGATTTGAATCGAACGGTCCTGCTGCTTCTTCAATCGCTGCTCTTCTTGCACCAGCCGCCCAAACCAGCGCCGGGGAGACCGCCTGCTCCTGCCTCCAGTGGCCGGCTGTGCTGCCGTTGAGGCCTCATCGCCCCCTACTACTCCCACCGCTAGCCAGGCCCTGCGGCGACGGCAGCCTCACACCGCAGCCGAACCAGTGAACCCTCGTACTCCTCTCCGCGTGGGGCATCCACTGCCGCGTCTTCCCCGGCTCCGCGTCGTCCCCTTCCTAGGCCTTGCCGTCGTCCACCGCCTTGGTGCTCTCGGTGCGGCGTGGTCAACGTGGTCAACGACATTCCATCGTAAGAGTTCTGTACGTGGAGAGGCTGACAGTTGGGTGCACGGCCACAGCCCAGTTTTTTTTTGTGATTTGCCAAGTAAGTCGCTTTGTCAGGCCTGTTGGGCTGCAAATCTTTCAAGATGAGGAGAGCTTTCATTCGGCTGGCCGAGAAAATGGCCCATCAGTAATGAGAAATGGGATGTACATTTTTAAAACACATCAAACCGGCAATTAGTTTCAAATATCTTTTTTTTATTTCGAGATTTTAAATTACATTAATTTTTATGCGTGGAGAATTTGTTGGATTTTATATTGGTATACATTTATTTTTAAAATCAGTTTGGATGTGAGTCGAAATTTCGGGATTAAAAACAGTTCAGACCGCACCGAAATATGCAAAATTTCGTATAATTTTTTAACCGTGGCCACAATATGGGCTGTAATGCTAACAAAAAGAATATGGGCTCCAAAAAAACCTTAATAATTAGCAAATGGGCTGTAAATTATTAGAAATAATGGCAGATGGGTTGTATGCTGTTTTCCACAGATTTGAGGCTTTCCTAAAAAAAGGTTGACGCACAAGCAGTGACTGTTGGATGGCCATCCAACGGCCGTCGTGCTTCTTCAATCTCTGCTCTTCCTGCTCCAGCCGCTCAAACAAGCGCCGGCGGGACTGCCTGCTCCCTCCTCCCCGCGGCCGGCTCTGCTGCCGCGCAGGCCTCACCGCCCCACCGTACTCCCATCGCTGGCCTAGCCATCCCTCTACTCACCCACACCTGCTGTTATTCTCCGGCGACGGCAGACGAACCAGTAAACCCTCGTACAGTCGTACTCCCCTCCGTGTGGGAAACAACTGCCGAGTCTTCCCTGCCTCCGTGTCATTCCCTTCCTAGGCCTCGCCGTCGTCCACCGCCCTGGTGCTCTCGGCGCGGCCTGGTCAACGTGGTCAACGACCGACATGCATCTGAAGTGGACTGTACGTGGAGAGGCCGACAGCTGGGTCCACAGCCGCACGCAAGGAAATGCCTCCTTATTACGCGCAAAATAATGATTCCTCCACCTGACATCAAGGACCCACCGAAAGGGCCTCTGTATTTTGCGAAAAAAACGTTACCGCCGCTGACATCTCGGACCCACCAGCTATATCTTCACATGCAGGGAAGTGCCTCCTTATTACGCACAAAAAATTGAATACTCCCCCTATTAGCTAGGACCCAGTATAGTGGTAGGCTGACTTGTGGGCCTACTAAGTTGACGGAGACGCAGGGCTTTGTCAACTTAGTCAATATGCAGGATTCTCGCTCTAGTGACCGTACGATGTCCATCCAATGGCTGTAGTGCTTCTTCAACCTCTGGTCTTCTTGCTCCAGCCGCCCAAACCAGCGCCGGTAGTGCCTCATGCTCCTGCCTCCCGTGGCCGGCTGCGATGCGGCGGAAGCCTCACCGCCCCCTACTACTCCCCTAGCTAGCCAGGCCATCCCTCTACTCACCCACACCCCCTGTTATTCTGCGGCGATGGCAACCTCACACCGCAGCGAATCAGTGAACCCTCATACTCCTCTACGCGTGGGCATCCACTGCCACATCTTCCCCGGCTCCGCGTCGTCCCCTTCCTAGGCCTCGCCGTCGTCCACCACCCTGGTGCTCTCAGCGCGGCGTGGTCAACGTGGTCAAGGAACGGCTTCCATCGGACGTGGACTGTACGTGGAGAGGCTGACAGCTAGGTCCACGGCCGCAGCTAGGAAGTGCCTCCTTATTACGTGCAAAATAATTATTCCTCCACCTGACAGCGGGGACCCACCGGACGGGCCACCGTATTTTGTGAAAAAAACATTTCCCCCCTGACTGCTGGGACCCACCAGCTACATCTTCGCACGCAAGGAAGTGCCTGACAGTCGGGACCCACCTGGTCGAAGCGTATGTAGCGTTGTCATTCTGGTCGCGAACGTGTACGTACATATATACTAGTGGATGTAGAGGCGTGCACGTGTCATAGTAGAGGCGCGTACGTGTCATAGTAGAGGCGCACACGTAGCATGTACACGTACGTACAGCGGCTAGGGTGCAAGAAAGAAAATACGACCACGTATGTGTACATACGGGCGGGGTCTCGAACGCCTACTCGCGCATACGTACGGCCAGGGTTCGTGTACATGGCTGGGTCGGAATGGAGAAACAGCGTCGTCGTCGTGTTCATGGGGAGGCAACGGAATGCGTCATGTTCATGGGGAGGCAATGGAATGCGTCGTGTTCATCGGGAGGCAACCGGCTGGGTCGGAATGGAATGCGTGGTCGTGTTCATTGGGAGGGCTTGGACGGAACAGGCGATGGAAACGAGGCCTGGCGTACCGCACAACGGAGGAAATAGACCTCCTATGTTCGGAACAGGGTCCTGTTGATCGGGAGGGGTCTGGCGTACCGCAAAACGGAGGAAACAGACCTCCTACGGTCGAAACGGGGGTCCTGTTGATCGGGAGGGGTGTGGCGTACCGCAAAACGGACGAAATGGACTTGTGTTGGAGCGCTACGGTCGAAACGTGGGTATTGTTCATCGGGAGGGGTGTGGCGTACCGCAAAACGGGACTCCACAGGATACTGTTCATCTGCATCGTCGACCTCCTCCAGCCTCCACGGGCTACCGTCGACCTCCTCCAGCCTCCACGGGCTCCTGTTCATCCAGCCTCCACCGCGCGCTACTCCACAGGCTACTGTTCAACCACCCCTCCACGGGCACCCCTCCACCGTCTACTGTTCATCCAACCCTCCACACCACAGGGTCCTGTTCAACCACCCATCCACGGGCACCCCTCCACCGTCTACTGTTCATCCAGCCCTCCACCACACCGCGGGGTCCTATTCATCCAAAGGCAATGCCACCGCTCACTGTTTATCCAACCCCCCCCCCCCCGCAACGCTCATTGTTCATCCCAGAGGCAGCATCGATCGGCTTCAGTTAGTAGCAGTAGCGAAGGAATCGCTCGATCGGGTTTAGTTAACAGCCATCGACCGATCGCTCAGGTTCAGTAATGTGTAGCATGCAGTGCAATCGCTCGGGTTCAGTTAGAGCCCAACGCCTCGCTCGGGTTCAGTTAGAGCCAACGCCTCGCACACACGCGCGTACGTGTACGAGAGAAACGCGCATCACTCGGCCCCCGACCTCCCACCGTAATTGGGAACTCCCCAAAATTTTCCTCCCCCTCGCTTCTACCACGGTTTTTTCCGTCATGGACGGCCCAAAGAATGTCATGCAGCTGCGTCTCCGACCCGCCCAGGACGAAAAGCCCATTCTATGTCATGATTTTTTGTCATAGAAGTAGGAGCCCACCACATCTATGATGATACCGGGTTTTGTCAAAATTATCGTCATAGAAGTGTCATATGTATGACAGAAAAAAAATTCGTTCGGCCCAAAATGTCAAGGATGTGTCTTTTTTTGTAGTGTTTGATGGATCAAGAGTTCGAGGGACGTCATCGAGCTGAATGTGTGCTGAACTCGGAGGTGCCGTACATTCGGTACTTGATCGGTTGGATCGCGAAGACGTTCGACTACATCAACCACATTAACCTAATGCTTCCGCTTTTGGTCTACGAGGGTACGTGGATACACTCTCCCCCTCTCGTTGCTATGCATCTCCTAGATAGATCTTGCGTGATCATAGGAATTTTTTGAAATTGCATGCTATGTTCCCCAACAGTGGCATCCGAGACAGGTCTATGCGTTGATGATATGAATGAGTAGAACACAAAGAGTTGTGGGCAATCATAGTCATATTGCTTACCACCAACGTCTTATTTTGATTCGGCGGTATTGTTGGATGAAGTGGCCCGGACCAACCTTACATGACCACATTCATGAGACTGGTTCCACCGACAGACATGCAACTTGTTTTGCATAAAGGTGGCTGGCGGGTGTCTGTTTCTCCAACTTTAGTTGAATCGAATTTGACTACGGCCGGTCCTTGTTGAAGGTTAAAATAGCACACTTGACAAAAAATCATTGTGGTTTTGATGCGTAGGTAAGAACGGTTCTTGTTCAGCCCGTAGCACCCACGTAAAACTTGCAACTACGAAGTAGAGGACGTTTAACTTGTTTTTGCAGGGCATGTTGTGATGTGATATGGTCAAGACATGATGTGATATACGTTGTTGTATGAGATGATCATGTTTTGTATCGGCAACTGGCAGGAGCCTTATGGTTGTCGCTTTATTGTATGAAATGCAATCGCCATGTAATTTCTTTACTTTATCTCTATGCGTTAGAGGTAGTGGTAGAACCAATTGCTGGCAAGACGACAACGACGTTGTTGGTGTCCTGGGAACGGGGGTGCCCAGACTTACCTGCCTGTGGCCCAAGGTGTGGATCCACCAATGGCCTGGTACGGCCCTTCTTCAGCAGCAACAACTCAAGACCCTCACGAGGGGCCAAGCCTCGTGAGGCGGACGACGCCAAGACCTCCCTGAGGGCAGCCTCACTAGGCTGGCTCCTAAGGAGCGGAGATATCTATGCATGGAGCACCTCGCGAGGTTCACGTGACGTGAGCCATGACGACCAAGGCCAGACGAGCGCCAGCGGGCGTAGTGTACCAATTTCCTCTTTGGTGCTAAGGAGGCAAGCGCAGGCGCGGGGTCCCGAGCAATCAGGCAAAGGTTTCCATATCGGTGCAACGAGACCAAGACCAACAGAACGGCAGGACGGAGGTCATTGCGGAGCCCACATCAGCATCACCACCAGAGCCTTTGGCAGGCGAAGACCACCTTTTGTCAAGATAGCTTGTACTTGTTGTCCCCCTTCAAACTTGGCCATTGTGGGATCCCTTCCTGCCTAACATTTGGGAAGAGGACCAAGGTCACTATAAATAGGACTTAGCCATCACCATCGAGAGGGATCTGGGATCGGATTCATTCCTCCCTAATGAGCTCACCAGTTCATTGAGCCCAAGAACACCTCACCTCCTGAGGTTGTTCATCCATGTATTAGTTCATCCTCAGCCCCCCGAGGCAATCCACCTGCAAACTGGAGTAGGATATTACACAGCAAGGTGGCCTGAACCAGTATAAACCCTCGTGCCTCTTGTTCTTTGGGTCTATTGAGCTAGGCATGGAATCGTTGAGCGTGTGAGTTGGGAAGAGAGTGTTCTTCATGCACACCCCAGAGTTCGAACCTCACAAGGGTTTTCCAGAACCCGCAATCCGACATTTGGCGTGCCAGGTAGGGGTGCGCTGAAGCCTTTCTTCTGTCGATCGACGCACCACTACTCCACCACATCCATGGCTAACGCTCGTCGGGCCCATGCTGAGCGTCGAGCCGCCCTTGCCGCTCGCGTCGCCCAGATGGTGCCCGTCGGCGGACCTCCTCGTCGCTCTCCATCACCCGCTGCCAACGCCGCCACTGGCCCGGCGGGAAACGAGCAGCTAGCTTCATCGATGCACCGCTCTGTGTGGAGGGACGGACGCACTGCCACCCCGTCGTTGACTCCGGACGGCTCGTCGTCCCATTCTCGCCGTGGGCCCACAGATGCACAGGCCGCGCTGCTAATGGCGTGCGAGCTCCTACATTACCGCCCTGTCAACGACATCTACAATGACTGGCTAGACCGCATCGCCGTGCTCGTCAGCACCGCTGGGGGCTCTTATGCAACGTCCCTTTCACTGCCTCGTCCGCCCCTGCTACGGGTGATGTAGCCCATGGAGCACCTCCGCCACCTCCACATCAAGACGTCACCCTCACACCAAGACGCGTGGCCCAGTGGCGCGACCCACCGCGCAGGGCGCCCACGCATGAGGAAGGAAGCTGCCGGGAAATCTCGTGGCCGCAAGAAGATGCTCCTGCACTCCCAGCACCACCACGTCAAGACCGTGCGCTGCTTGTGGCAGCGGCGCATGGACACCAAGACCAGCCTCCACCTCCACGACGGGCTCTAATGACCACAAAGAGTTGTCGCGCCTTCACCCCGGAGCTGTGCAGCATGGTCTGGCCAGGCAAGTTCAAGCCCAACCTGCCTCTGCGCTATGACGGCACCCCCGCCCCTGTTGAGTTTTTGCAGCTCTACGAGCGGAGCATCGCTGCGGCCAAAAAAGTTATGGCGAACTGGTTTCCCATGGCTCTCAAAGATGGTGCACGCTCATGGCTCTTGAACCCGCCCGCGGGATCGATCTCCTCCTGGGGAGAGATGCGCGAGCACTTCATCGCCAACTCCCAAGGCACTCGCAACCGCCCGCCTGCCGCTGGTGACCTGCGGCGCATCAAGCAGCAGCCAGGGGAGACCCTGCAGAAGTACATCTAGCGTTTCAACAGCGTTCGCCTCAAGATCCCCAAGGTGACGGACGAGGCCATCATCTCAGCATTCTCTGATGGCGTCCCTGATGTCAAGATGAAGGAGGAGTTCGCCATACATGAGGACCTGGGCACAGCTCTGGAGATGTTCAACATGGAGACCAAGTGCGCGAGAGCTGAGGAGGGACACCTTTGCCTC
Organism: Triticum aestivum; assembly: GCF_018294505.1. NCBI lineage: Eukaryota > Viridiplantae > Streptophyta > Magnoliopsida > Poales > Poaceae > Triticum > Triticum aestivum. The sequence continues at coordinate 503,882,346 of NC_057800.1, read as the reverse complement.
CTCAAGCTCCCAGCTGCCGACCCAGAAGACACGAAGGCCAAGACCAAGGACATGAAGCGCAAGGGGGCTGTCGTGCTCGCGGTGGAGCCAGAGATGAAGCGCGGCTGTGACCACCCCGAGTCGTCCAAGGCCAACCGTCCGTTCTGTGCCTTCCACAATGTGCACATCCACAACACCAACGACTATCAGGAGCTCAGGGCCATCCGCCATGGGCGCTTTGGTTGACGCCCCGAGCGCAACGACCGAGGCTTTGGCCGTGGAGAAGGCCGAAGTGGAGGACACTGGGATCACCGCGGCCCGTGCCAGGAGTGGCGTGACCACCCTCATGAGGACCGCTGGAAGGATCAGCCTCGCGAGGGCGCCTGGAGGGACCAGCCTCGCGAGGACCACCTCCAGGGCAACGCTGGCCTCCCTCCGCTGCCGCCACCACCAAGGAGGAATGACGACCATCTCCAGGACGAGGGGGCTGGGGGCTTCCAGGAGCCTCGCACCGTCGCCTACATCCTGGATGGCGCTCAGGCCCCGGCCTCCCAGCGCATCTTCAAGCAGTTTGCTCGTGAGGTGAACACGGACCTCCTCAGGATCGAGACCAAGCGCCCGCTCAGGTGGTCCAAGTACACCATTACCTTCAGCTCATTCGACCAGCTCAAGTGCGCGGCAACTACTGGCGCCCTCCCGATGCTCTGCTCGCCCGTCATCAGCAACGTCCTCGTCACCACGACCCTCATCGACGGCAGCGCAGGGCTCAACATCCTTTCTGTCGAAACGTTCAACCGCCTCCAAGTGTCGTATGATCAGCTACAACCAACCAAGCCCTTCTTAGGATTGGCAGGTCCGCCTCCCTGTCACCTTCGGCAAGCGCGACAACTACCGCACCGAGCTCATCGACTTCGACGTCGCCCACATCCGCCTACCATACAACGCCATCCTTGGGTATCCAACCCTGGCCAAGTTTATGGAAGTGACTCATCACGGCTACAATGTCCTCAAGATGCTAGGAAGCTGCGGCGTGATACGTCTCCAACGTATCTATAATTTTTTTATTGTTCCATTCTATTATATTATCTATTTTGGATGTTTAATGGGCTTTAATATGCTCTTTTATATTATTTTTGGGACTAACCTATTAACCGGAGGCCCAGTGTTAGTTTCTCTTTTTTTTTGCCTATTTTAGAGTTTTGCAGAAAAGGAATACCAAACGGAATCCAAACGGAATGAAACCTTCGCGATGATCTTTCTTGGATCGAAAGCAAACCAGAATACTTGGAGTTGAAGTTTGGAACTCCGTGAGGCAGCCACGAGGCAGGACTACGCGCCCAAGGGGGTAGGCGTGCCCCCCACCCTCGTGGATGCCACATAGCTCCACCGACGTACTTCTTCCACCTATATATACTCATATACCCTAGATCGATCGCAGGGAGCCACAAAACCACTTTTCCACCGCTGCAACCTTCTGTACCCATGAGCTCCCATCTTGGGGCCTTTTTCAGCGATCTACCAGAGGGGGAATCGATCACGGAGGGCTTCTACATCAACACCATAGCCTCTCCGGTGAAGCATCAGTAGTTTACCATAGACCTTCGGGTCCGTACTTATTAGCTAGATGGCTTCTTCTCTCTCTCTTTGATTCTCAATACAAAGATCTCCTTGATGTTCTTGGAGATATATTCGATGTAATACTCTTTTGCGGCGTGTTTGCCGAGATCCGATGAATTTTGGGTTTATGAACAAGATTATCTATGAATATTATTTGGTTTTTCTTTGAATTCTTATATGCATGATTTTATATCTTTGCAAGTCTCTTTGAATTATCGGTTTAGATTGGCCTACTAGATTGATCTTTCTTGCAATGGGAGAAGTGCTTAGCTTTGGGTTCAATCTTGCGGTGTCCTTTCCCAGTGACAGCAGGGGAAGCAAGGCACGTATTGTATTGTTCCCATCGAGGATAAAAAGATGGGGTTTATATCATATTTCTTGAGTTTATCCCTCTACATCATGTCATGTTGCTCAAAGTGTTACTCTATTCTTATGAACTTAATGCTCTAGATGCATGCTGGATAGCGGTCGATGTGTGGAGTAATAGTAGTAGATGCTGAATCATTTCGATCTACTTGACATGGACGTGATGCCAATATACATGATCATTGCCTTAGATATCTTCATAACTATGCACTTTTCTATCAATTGCTCGACAGTAATTTGTTCACCCACCATAATACATGCTATCTTGAGAGAAGCCACTAGTGAATACTATGGCCCTCGGGTCTCTTTCTTATTGCATCTCTTTTATTTACATCGCATCTCGTTTACTATTTTGCGATCTTTACTTTCCATACAACAAAAATACCAAAAATATTTACTTTACTATCTTTATCAGATCTCACTTTTGCGAGTGACCATGAAGGGATTGACAACCCCTTTATCGCGTTGGTTGCGAGGTTCCTGATTGTTTGTGCAGGTGCCAGGTGACTTGTGCGTTGTCTCCTACTAGATTGATACCTTGGTTCTCAAAAACTGAGGGAAATATTTATGCTACTTTGCTGCATCACCCTTTCCTCTTCAAGGGAAAACCAACGCATGCTCAAGAGGTAGCAAGAAGGATTTCTGGCGCCGTTGCCGGGAAGATCTATGCCAAGTCAAGACATACCAAGTACCCATCATAAACTCTTCTCCCTAGAATTACATTATTTGCCATTCGCCTCTCGTTTTCCTCTCCCTCACTTCTAAAATGATTTTCGAAAAGATTCGCCTTTGCTTCGCCCCTCTTCCGTTCGATCTTATGTTACCATGTGCGTTCTTTTTGCTTGCATCTTCGCTTGCTAAAAGTTTATGGATCCTCATCCACTTGCTAATCTTTTTAAGAGATCCAATTATGATGAACCAATTTCTAGTGATTTGAGTGCACTAGATTATCTTTATGAGGTTTTTCTTAAAATTCGTGAATCTAAAAATTGTGATGAAGTGTTGAAAGAAGAAAATTATGAAGAGATTCACGATAGTTCCTTGAATGAAAAACATGAGTGCAATGATTTTATTATAAATTCTATTAATGTCAATTGTGTTAATGATATGCAAAACCCTAAGCTTGGGGATGCTAGTTTTGCTACGACCACTACTTGCTGCAATGATCATGATTGGGTGATTCTTCTTATGATCTTGAAAATTTAGTTAAGCCCCATGATGAATATGAGATTGATAATAATGTTTGCAATAACATTGAAAGTGGGTTTGGAAGAGTGTCGACTTTAAATCCCACATATTTGGAGTATGTTCAATCTTATGAAATTTTTGATAAATATGGGTTTGGAGAGGTCATGACTTTTGTTAATGTTAATCCCACTATTTTTGGAAGAGTGTCAACTTCGCATGCATGTGGATCGTGTTGAGAATATGTTATATGATATCTATATTGTTGAATTTTCTTATGATCCTACATGTAATTATTATGAGAGAGGAAAATATGGTTGTAGAAATTTTCATGTTACTAAATTACCTCTCTTCATGTTGAGAATGCTATCGTCTCTTTCTTCTTCCTTGCATATGCTAATTTTTGCTTGCCTTGATAATTTGTTTGCTTATAAAATGCCTATGCATAGGAAGTATGCTAGACTTAAGTGTGTTTTTCACATGTTTTATGATGCTCTCTTTGAGCTTCAATTCTTGCCTTTCATGTGAGCATCATTGAAATCTCAATGTCTAGCTAGGGGCGTTAAACGATAGCGCTTGTTGGGAGGCAACCCAACTTTTTTTTGTTCTTTGCTTTTTGCTCCTTTTTAGTAATAAATAATTCATCTACCTTCTGTTATGATTGTGTTTTATGTTTTAATTAGTGTTTGTGCCAAGTAAAGCCTTTAGGATCTTCTTGGGTGATTGTTGTTTGATCTTGCTGATAAAAACAGAAAGTATGCGCTCACAAAAATAGTTATCACTTTTTACCAGAGAGCGATAAAATACCAATTCCAACTGCAGTAGATCAATATACAATTTTTTCCTGGCGTTCCTAATTTTTCAGAATTTTTGAAGTTACATAAGTATTCGAAATCTATAGATTGCTATAGACTGTTCTGTTTTTGACAGATTCTGTTTTTGACAGATTCTGTTTTTCGCGTGTTGTTTGCTTATTTTGATGCATCTATGGCTAGTATCGGTGGGTATGAACCATAGAGAAGTTGGAATACAGTAGGTTTAACACCAATATAAATAAAGAATGAGTTCATTACAGTACCTTAAAGTGGTGGTTTATTTCTTATACTAACGAAGCTCATGAGATTTTCTGTTGAGTTTTGTGTTGTGAAGTTTTCAAGTTTTTAGTTAAAGATTTGATGGATTTTGGAACAAGGAGTGGCAAGAGCCTAAGATTGGGGATTCCCAAGGCACCTCAAGGTAAAATTCAAGAACAACCAAAATCCTAAGCTTGGGGATGCCCCGGAAGGCAGCCCCTCTTTCGTCTTCGTCTATCGGTAACTTTACTTGAGGCTATATTTTTATTCACCACATGATATGTGTTTTTCTTGGAGCATCTTGTATGATTTGAGTATTTTATTTTTATTTTAGCACAATCATCCTTGCTGTACACAACTTTTGGGAGAGACATGCATGAATTGGAATTTATTAGAATACTCTATGTGCTTCACTTATATCTTTTGAGCTAGATAATTTTACTCTAGTGCTTCACTTATATCTTTTTAGAGCACAGTGGTGATTTTATTTTATAGAAATTGTTGATCTCTCATGCTTCACTTATATTATTTTGGGAGTCTTTTAGAACAGCATGGTAATTTTCTTTGGCTATAAAATTAGTCCTAATACGATGGGCATCCAAGATGGTATAATAAAAACTTTCATATAAAGTGCATTGAATACTATGAGAAGTTTGATTCTTTATGATTGTTTTAAGATATGAAGATGGTGATATTAGAGTCATGCTAGTTGAGTAGTTGTGAATTTGAGAGATACTTATGTTAAAGTTTGTCATTCTCGTAGCATGCACATATGGTGAACCGTTATGTGATGAAGTCGGAGCATGATTTATTTTTTGATTGTCTTCCTTATGAGTGGCGGTCAGAGACGAGCGATGGTCTTTTCCTACCAATCTATCCCCCTAGGAGCATGTGCATAATACTTCATTTCGATAACTAATAGATTTTTGCAATAAGTATGTGAGTTCTTTATGACTAATGTTGAGTCCATGGATTATACGCACTCTCACCCTTCCACCATTGCTAGCCTCTCTAGTACCGCGCAACTTTCACCGGTACCATAAACACACCATTTACCTTCCTTAAAACAGCCACCATACCTACCTATTATGTCATTTCCATAGCCATTCCGAGATATATTGCCATGCAACTTTCCACCGTTCGTTTATTATGACACGCTCCATCATTTGGCATATTGCTTTGCATGATCATGTAGTTGACATCGTATTTGTGGCAAAACCACCGTTCATAATTTTTCATACATGTCACTCTTGATTCATTGCACATCCCGGTACACCGCCGGAGGCATTCACATAGTCATATTTTGTTCTAAGTATCGAGTTGTAAGTAAATAAAAGTGTGATCATCATCATTATTAGAGCGTTGTCCCAGTGAGGAAAGGATGATGGAGACTTTGATTCCCTCACAAGTCGGGATGAGACTCCGGGCAAAAAAAAGAGAAAGAAAAAAAGAAGACATAAAAAAAGAGAAAGGCCCATATAGAAAAAATGAGAGAAAAAGAGAGAAGGGACAATGCTACTGTCCTTTTTCCACACTTGTGCTTAAAAATAGCACCATGATTTTCATGATAGAGAGTCTCCTATGTTGTCACTTTCATATACTAGTGGGAATTTTACATTATAGAACTTGGCTTGTATATTCCAATGATGGGCTTCCTCAAAATGCCCTAGGTCTTCGTGAGCAAGCGAGTTGGATGCACACCCACTTAGTTTCTTTTTGAGCTTTCATACACTTATAGCTCTAGTGCATCCATTGCATGGCAATGCCTACTCACTCACATTGATATCTATTGATGGGCATCTCCATAGCCCGTTGATACGCCTAGTTGATGTGAGACCATCTTCTCCTTTTTGTCTTCTCCACAACCACCATTCTATTCCACCTATAGTGTTATATTCATGGCTCACGCTCATGTATAGCGTGAAGATTGAAAAAGTTTGAGAACATCAAAAGTATGAAACACTTTCTTGGCTTGTCATCGGGGGTGTGCATGATTTAAATATTTTGTGTGATGAAGATAGAGCATAGCCAGACTATATGATTTTGTAGGGATGGCTTTCTTTGGCCATGTTATTCTGAGAGGACATGATTACTTTGTTAGTATGGTTGAAGTATTATTATTTTTATGTCAACATTAAACTTTTATCTTGAATCTTTCGGATCTGAACATTCATGCCACAATAAAGAAAATTACATTGATAATTATGTCAGGTAGCATTCCACATCAAAAAAATCTATTTTTATCATTTACCTACTCAAGGATGAGCAGGAATTAAGCTTGGGGATGCTTGATACGTCTCCAACGTATCTATAATTTTTCATTGTTCCATGCTATTATATTATCTGTTTTGGATGCTTAATGGGCTTTAATATGCTCTTTTATATTATTTTTGGGACTAACCTATTAACCGGAGGCCCAGTGCCAGTTTCTGTTTTTTTCTATTTTAGAGTTTCCCAGAAAAGGAATACCAAAGGGAATCCAAATGGAATAAAACCTTCACGATGAACTTTCTTGGCCCGAAAGCAAACCAGAAGAGTTGGAGTGGAAGTCTGGAACTCCATGAGGCAGCCACGAGGGGGGCAGGCACGCCCCCACCCTCGTGGGCCCCACGTAGCTCCATCGACGTACTTCTTCTACCTATATATACTCATATACCCCAGATCACTCGCAAAGAGCCACGAAACCACTTTTCCATCGCCGCAACCTTCTGTACGCGTGAGATCCCATCTTGGGGCCTTTTTGGTAATCTGCCGGAGGGGGAATTGATCACGGAGGGCTTCTACATCAACACCATAGCCTCTCCGATGAAGCGTGAGTAGTTCACCACAGACCTTCGGGTCCATAGTTATTAGCTAGATGGCTTCTTCTCTCTCTTTGATTCTCCATACAAAGTTCTCCTCGATGTTCTTGGAGATCTATTCGATGTAATACTCTTTCGCGGTGTGTTTGCTGAGATCCGATGAATTGTGGGTTTATGAACAAGATTATCTATGAATATTATTTGGTTCTTCTTTGAATTATTATATGCATGATTTGATATCTTTGCAAGTCTCTTCGAATTATCGGTTTAGTTTGGCCTACTAGATTGATCTTTCTTGCAATGGGAGAAGTGCTTAGCTTTGGGTTCAGTCTTGCGGTGTCCTTTCCTAGTGACAGTAGGGGCAGCAAGGCACGTATTGTATTGTTGCCATCGAGGATAAAAAGATGGGGTTTATACCATATTACTTGAGTTTATCCCTCTACATCATGTCATCTCTCTAAAAGCGTTACTCTGTTCTTATGAACTTAATACTCTAGACGCATGTTGGATAGCGGTTGATGTGTGGAGTAATAGTACTAGATGCTGAATCGTTTCGATCTACTTGACACGGACGTGATGCTTATATTCATGCTCATTGCTGATGGCCCACAAGTATAGGGGATCTATTTTAGTCCTTTCGATAAGTAAGAGTGTCGAACCCAACGAGGAGCAGAAGGAAATGATAAGCGGTTTTCAGCAAGGTATTCTCTGCAAGCACTGAAATTATAGGTAACAGATAGTTTTGTGATAAGATAATTTGTATGGAGCAACAAGTAACAAAAGTAAATAAAGTGCAGCAAGGTGGCCCAATCCTTTTTGTAGCAAAGGACAAGCCTGGACAAATTCTTATATAGAGAAAAGCGCTCCCGAGGACACATGGGAATTATCGTCAAGCTAGGTTTCATCACGATCATATGATTCACGTTTGGTACTTTGATAATCTGATATGTGGGTGGACCGGTGCTTGGGTGATGTCCTTACTTGGACAAGCATACCACTTATGATTAACCTCTATTGCAAGCATCCGCAACTACAACCAAAGTATTAAGGTAAACCTAACCATAACATGGAACATATGGATCCAAATCAGCCCCTTACGAAGCAACGCATAAACTAGGGTTTAAGCTTCTGTCACTCTAGCAACCCATCATCTACTTATTACTTCCCAATGCCCTCCTCTAGGCCCAAATAATGGTGAAGTGTCATGTAGTTGACATTCACATAACACCACTAGAGGAGAGACAACATACATCTCATCAAAATATCAAACGAATACCAAATTCACATGACTACTAATAGCAAGACTTCTCCCATGTCCTCAGGAACAAATGTAACTACTCACAAAGCATATTCATGTTCATAATCAGAGGGGTATTAATATGCATATAGGACCTGAACATATGATCTTCCACCAAATAAACCAACTAGCATCAACTACAAGGAGTAATCAACACTACTAGCAACCCACAGGTACCAATCTCAAATTTAGAGACAAGAATTGGATGCAAGAGATGAACTAGGGTTTGAGAGGAGATGGTGCTGGTGAAGATGTTGATGGAGATTGACCCCCTCCCAATGAGAGGATCGTTGGTGATGATGATGGTGATGATTTCCCCCTCCCGGAGGGAAGTGTCCCCGGTAGAACAGCTCCGCCGGAGCCCTAGATTGGTTCCGCCAAGGTTTCGCCTCGTGGCGGTGGAGTCTCGTCCCGAAAGCTTGCTTATGATTTTTTTCTCATCGAAAGACTCCATATAGCAGAAGATGGGCATCGGAGGGCCACCAGGGGGCCCACGAGGCAGGAGGGCGCGCCCCCACCCTCGTGGGCAGGGTGTGGCCCCCCTTTGGAACTTCTTGCGCTCAGTATTTTTTATATATTCTGAAAATGACTTCCGTGAAGTTTCAGGACTTTTGGAGCTGTGCAAAATAGGTCTCTAATATTTGCTCCTTTTCCAGCCCAGAATCCCAGCTGCTGGCATTCTCCCTCTTTATGTAAACCTTGTAAAATAAGAGAGAATAGGCATAAGTATTGTGACATAATGTGTAATAACAGCCCATAATGCAATAAATATCGATATAAAAGCATGATGCAAAATGGACATAACAACTCCCCCAAGCTTAGACCTCGCTTGTCCTCAAGGGAAAGCCGAAATTGAAATATATGTCCACATGTTTAGAGATAGAGGTGTCGATAAAAATAAAATACGTACATGAGGGCATCATGATCATTCTTAGAACAACAACTTATATAATTCTTGTCATATGATCTCTTATGCTAGAGTAAAATTTCAATCACAATTTCAAGTATGAATCAGAAACTTCATCGAAAACTAACAAACTATAATCTCAGTCATTGGAGCAATTGCAATTTATCATAACATAGGAAAGAGTCAATATAAGAGCTTTTCAGCAAGTCCACATACTCAACTATCATATAGTCTTTCACAATTGCTAACACTCGCGCAATACTTATGGGTATGGATTTTTAGTCGGACACAGAGAAAGATAGGGGCTTATAGTTTTGCCTCCCAAAGTTTTACCTCAAGGGTAATGTCAACAATAATAGTTCATGAAAACTCACATCCAATTAGCCATATATACCAGGATCTTTCCAACATGTTGTGCTTGCCAAAAGATAAAATGTAAAAAGGAAGGGTGAAGATCACCATGACTCTTATGTAAGGTAGGAGATAAAAGTAAAAGATAGGCCCTTCACAGAGGGAAGCAGAGGTTGTCATGCACTTTTATGGTTGGATGCACAAAATCTTAATGCGAAAGAACGTCACTTTACATTGCCACTTGTGATATGGACCTTTATTATGTAGTCTGTCGCTTTTATTTCTTCCATATCACACGATCGTATAAAGCTTATTTTCTCCCACACTAATAAGTCATACATATTTAGAGGGCAATTTTTATTGCTTGCACCGATGACAACTTACTTGAGGGATCTTACTCAATCCATAGGAAGGTATGGTGGACTCTCATGGCAAAACTGGTTTAAGGGTGTTTGGAAGCACAAGTAGTATCTCTACTTGGTGCAAAGAATTTGGCTAGCATGAGGGGGAAAGGCAAGCTCAATCATGTTGGATGATCCATGACAATATAATTTATCTCAGATGTAAGAAAACATAACCCATTACGTTGTCTTCCTTGTCCAACCTCAACTCTTTAGCATGTCATATTTTAATGAGTGCTCACAATCATAAAAGAAGTCCAAGATAGTGTATTTATATGTGAAGACCTCTCTTTCTTTATTACTTTCTATTAATTGCAACGATGACCAAAACTATGTTTGTCAACTCTGAACAACTTTTATTCATCATACTCTTTCTATGCGAGCTCATTACTCTCCATAAGATCCATAAGATCTCTTTGTTTCTTTTTATTTCTTCTGTTTTCTTTTATTCACTCAAGATCATGGCAAAATAATCAAGCCCTTGACTCAACACTAATCTATATTATATATAGCTCACGGACTCGATTACATAGAAGGATCATAAAGCAAAACTCACAACTAGATCATACTAAAACTTTATGCTACTAGATCAAGATATTACCAAAAGGATCAAACTAAGAAAAACGGTAAAGACAGAAGTGATGGTGATAAGATACCGGGGCACTCCCCCAAGCTTGGCAGTTGCCAATGGGAGTGCCCATACCAGATACTCAGTTCTTCTTTGTTGGTGAAGAAAGTGGAGTTGTTGGTGATGGATAGTCGCACACCGAGCGTAGGAGGTCCTCCAACTTGCGGATAATGTCCTTGAGTGCGAAGATATGCTCCTTCAACAAAATATTTTCACGTGTGAGATACTTGTTTTGTATACGAGCTAACTCAATAATCTTGAAAGCTTCGATCTCAGTTGGGGTAAGAAGGTTGTGATCAAGTTGAAGGATGTATTCTGCTGCCGGAACTTGGTCCTCCATGGCCTTCTTGATCCCTTCATCCTTGTTGATCTCCATAGGTTCATCCCTCTTCAGTTCTATCTTCATTAGCCAAGCATCGTTGTCACCATTGTTGGAGGAGGGGGATGACATGATGCCTGGCCTTGACAACACTGACAGAAAAGAGCTCAAAACAAGAACAGAGGATATTTGCATGATACAGGAGTCAAAACCTCCGAGATTATATAATGAATTTTTACCGACCAAAATACATAACGTGCAAGAAAACGGAGTCTGGAGAGCACACGAGGTGCCCACGAGGTAGGGGGCGCGCCCAGGGGGTAGGGCGCATCCTCCAACCTCGTGGAGCCCTCGTGTCCTTCCCGGACTGCTTCTTATTTTTCTATTTTTCTAAATATTCCAAAACGGAGAAAAATTGCCATTAGAACTGTTTTGGAGTCGGTTTACTTACCGTACCACATACCTATTCCTTTTCAGAGTCTGAAACGTTCCAGAAAGTGTCCCTTATGTATTCCTCCGGGGTTAGGGTTTCAATAACATTGGTTTCAACATTTATAGGATTACCTGGGATATAATGTTTGATTCTTTGACCGTTCACCACCTTCGGATTTGTGCCTTCGAAGTTGTTGATTATTATGGCACCGGAACGATAGACCTCCTCGATAACGTAAGGACCTTCCCATTTAGAGAGAAGCTTTCTTGCAAAAAATGTTAAACGAGAGTTGTATAGCAATACATAATCACCTACATTAAACTCATGCTTTTGTATCCTTTTGTCATGCCATCTTTTAACTTTTTCTTTAAACAATTTGGCATTCTCATAGGCTTGGGTTCTCCATTCATCGAGTGAGCTAGTGTCAAATAACCTTTTCTCACCGGCAAGTTTGAAATCATAATTGAGCTCTTTAATAGCCCAATAAGCCTTATGTTCTAGTTCGAGAGGTAAGTGGCATGCTTTTCCATAAACCATTTTATACGGAGACATACCCATAGGATTTTTATATGCAGTTCTATAGGTCCATAATGCATCATCAAGTTTCTTGGACCAATTCTTTCTAGATCTATTAACAGTCTTTTGCAAAATTAATTTGAGTTCTCTATTACTCAATTCTACTTGACCACTAGACTGTGGGTGATAAGGAGATGCAATTCTATGATTAACATCATACTTAGCAAGCATTTTACGGAAAGCACCATGAATAAAATGTGAACCACCATCAGTCATTAAATATCTAGGGACTCCAAACCTCAGAAAAATAACTTCTTTAAGCATCTTAATAGAGGTGTTATGATCAGCACTACTAGTTGGAATAGCTTCTACCCACTTAGTAACGTAATCAACAGCAACTAAAATATGTGTATATCCATTAGAGGCAGGAAAAGGTCCCATATAATCAAAGCCCCAAACATCAAATGGTTCAATAACAAGTGAATAATTCATAGGCATTTCTTGATGTCTACTAATATTACCAATTCTTTGACATTCATCACAAGATAAGACAAACTTACGGGCATCCTTGAAGAGAGTAGGCCAATAAAAACCGGATCGCAATACCTTATGTGCAGTTTTATCTCCAGCGTGGTGTCCTCCATAAGCTTCGGAGTGACACTTGCGTAGGATATGTTCCTATTCATGCTTAGGTACACAACGTCTAATAAAACCATCTACTCCTTCTTTATAAAGATGTGGGTCATCCCAAAAGTAATGTCTTAAATCATAGAAAAACTTTTTCTTTTGCTGGTATGTGAAACTAGGTGGTATAAACTTAGCAACAATGTAATTAGCATAATCAGCATACCATGGAGCAGTGTCAGAAGCATTTATGACATTTAATTATTCATCAGGAAAGCTATCATCAATATGTAGTGGGTCATCAAGAACATTTTCTAACCTAGACAAGTTGTCTGCAACGGGGTTCTCAGCTCCCTTTCTATCAATAATATGCAAATCAAATTTTTGTAGCAAGAGAACCCATCTAAAAAGTCTAGGTCTAGCATCTTTGTTTTCCATAAGATATTTAATAGTAGCATGATCCATGTGAATAGTTACTTTAGAATCAACAATATAAGGTCTGAACTTATCACAAGCAAATACAACTGCTAAAAATTCTTTTTCAGTAGTGGCATAATTTCTCTGAGCATTTTCTAGAGTTTTACTAGCATATTGAGTAACATTTAATTTCTTATCAACTCTTTGCCCTAGAACAGCACCTACAACATAATCACTAGCATCGCACATAATTTCAAAAGGTAAATTCCAATCAGGTGGCTGAACAATAGGTGCAGAGATTAATGCTTTCTTAAGTATTTCAAAGGCTTCTACACAATCATCATCAAAGTCGAATGGTATATCTTTTTGTAATAAATTAGTCAGAGGCCGAGAAATTTTTGAGAAGTCCTTAATGAACCTCCTATAAAAACCGGCATGACCAAGGAAACTTCTTATACCTTTGATGTCCTTGGGACACGGCATATTTTCAATAGCATCAACTTTAGCTTTATCAACTTCAATGCCTCTTTCAGAAATTTTGTGCCCCAAGACAATACCTTCATTAACCATAAAGTGGCATTTCTCCCAATTCAAGACAAGGTTAGTTTCTTCACATCTCTGCAAAACTCGATCAAGGTTGCTTAAGCAATCATCAAAAGAGGATCCATAAACGGAGAAATCATCCATGAATACTTCACATATCTTTTCACAAAAATTAGAAAATATAGCCATCATGCATCTTTGGAAGGTAGTAGGTGCATTACATAAACCAAAAGGCATACGTCTATAAGCAAAAGTACCGAAAGGGCAAGTAAAAGTGGTCTTAGATTGATCATCAGCTGACATAGGTATTTGGGAGAACCCAGAATAACCATCTAGAAAACAAAAATGTGTATGTTTGGATAATCTTTCTAGCATTTGATCAGTAAAAGGTAAGGGGTAATGATCTTTTTAGTAGCCTTATTTAATTTGCGGAAATCAATTACCATCCTATAACCTGTAATAATTCTTTGCGGGGTCAATTCATCTTTATCATTAGGAACAACAGTAATAGCTCCCTTCTTAGGAACACAATGGACGGGACTTACCCACTGACTATCAGCAACGGGATAAATGATACCTGCCTCAAGGAGCTTTAGTATTTCTTTTCTTACCACTTCTTTCATCTTCGGATTCAGTCATCGTTGGTGATCAATAAATGGTTTGGCATCTTTTTCCAAATTTATTTTGTGTTGACATAGAGTGGGACTAATGCCATTAAGATCATCAAGAGTATATCCAATAGCTGCACGGTGCTTCTTCAGAATTTTCAATAATTTTCCGTCCTCCTTGTCTGAAAGGTTAGCACTAATAATAACGGGATATATCTTCTTTTCATCTAGATAAGCATATCTAAGAGTATCAGGCAATGGTTTAAGCTCAAACACGGGATCACCCTTGGGTGGAGGAGGATCCCCTAAGATTTCAACAGGCAAGTTGTGTTTCAGAATAGGTCCCTGTTTAAAGAACACTTCATCTATTTCCCTTCTTTCATTCATATACATATCATTTTCATGGTCTAGCAAATATTGTTCTAAAGGATCACTAGGAGGTACGGCAATAGAAGCAAGACCAATAATTTCATCTTTACTAGGCAATTCTTCTTCATGGTGTTGTCTACGAAATTTGGGAAAGTTGAACTCATGAGACATATCACCTAAACCAATAGTAATAACATCCTTTTTGCAGTCTATCCTAGCATTAACAGTGTTTAAGAAGGGTCTACCAAATATAATGGGACAAAAGCTATCTTGTGGGGAACCAAGAACAAGAAAATCAGCAGGATATTTAGTTTTCCCACATAAGACTTCAACATCTCTAACAATTCCCATTGGTGAATTAGTATCTCTATTGGCAAGTTTAATAGTGACATCAATTTCTTCTAACTCAGCAGCTGCAATATCATGCATAATTTCTTTGTAGAAGTGAATAGGTATTGCACTAGCACTAGCACTAGCACCCATATCACACAAGCCATGATAAAAATGATCTCCTATTTTAACAGAAATAACAGGCATGCCTACCACAGGTCTATGTTTATCTTTAGAACAAGGTTTAGCAATCCTAGCAGTTTCATCACGGAAATAAATAACATGCCCATCAATATTATCAGCCAAGAGATCCTTAACAATAGCAATATTAGGTTCAACTTTAACTTGCTCAGGAGGTGTATAGGTTCGAATATTGCTTTTACGAACCACAGTTGAAGCTTCAGCATGATCTTTTATCCTAACAGGAAAAGGTGGTTTCTCAACATAAGGAGTAGGAATAATAGGATCATTATAAGTGACAGTCTTTTCTTCAACTTTAATAGGTGCAGCTACTTTACTTCAACGGGAGGATTATATTTAAACCACTTCTCCTTAGGGAGATCAACATGAGTAGCAAAAGATTCACAGAAGAAGCTACTATCTCAGAGTCAAGTCCATATTTAGTGCTAAATTTATGGAAAACATCGGTATCCATAAAAGATTTAACACAATCAAACATAGGTGTCATACCTGACTCCTTACCTTCGTCGAGATCCCAATCTTCAGAGTTGCGTTTAATCTTTCCAATAAATCCCATTTGAATTCAATAGTCTTCATCATAAAAGAGCCAACACAAGAAATATCGAGCATGGTGCGGTTGTTATCAGAAAGCCGAGCATAAAAAATTTGAATAATCATTTCTCTTGAGAGCTCATGATTGGGGCATGAATATAACATTGCCTTAAGCCTCCCCTAAGCTTGAGCAATGCTTTCTCCTTCGCGAGGCCAAAAATTATATATATAATTACGATCACGATGAACAAGATGCATAGGATAAAACTTCTGATTCCAATTTCAATCGTTTGTAGTTCCATGATCCCATATCATCACATAGCCTATACCATGTCAATGCGTCTCCCTCCAAAGATAAAGGGAATACCTTCTTGATAACATCATCGGGCATACCCGCAAGCTTAAATAATCCATAAACTTCATCCACATATATTAGGTGCTCATCAGGGTGTAATGCTCCATCCCCTGCAAAAGGATTAGCTAGCAGTTTTTCTATCATACCCGAAGGAATTTAAAAGCAGACATTTTCATTTTCAATAGGTTCAGTAGGTTGAGGAGCAACTCTATGCTCTACTGGTCGCGGTGAAGATACCCCAAACAAGCCCCTCAGAGGATTACTTTCCATAGTAACAAGTGACAGTAAATTTCAGCACACTATATAAATTTTTCCTTACCAAATTCGACCTACCAAAGGCGCTTCACTCCCCGGCAACAGCACCAGAAAAGAGTCTTGATGACCCACAAGTATAGGGGATCTATCATAGTCCTTTCGATAAGTAAGAGTGTCGAACCCAACGAGGAGCAAAAGGAAATGATAAGCAGTTTTCAGCAAGGTATTCTCTGCAAGCACTGAAATTATAGGTAACAGATAGTTTTGTGATAAGATAATTTGTAACGAGCAACAAATAACAAAAGTAAATAAAGTGCAGAAAGGTGGCCCAATCCTTTTTGTAGCAAAGGACAAGCCTGGACAAATTCTTATATAGAGAAAAGCGCTCCCGAGGACACATGGGAATTATCGTCAAGCTAGGTTTCATCACGATCATATGATTCACGTTTGGTACTTTGATAATCTGATATGTGGGTGGACCGGTGCTTGGGTGTTGTCCTTACTTGGACAAGAATCCCACTTATGATTAACCTCTATTGCAAGCATCCGCAACTACAACAAAAGTATTAAGGTAAACCTAACCATAGCATGAAACATATGGATCCAAATCAGCCCCTTATGAAGCAACGCATAAACTAGGGTTTAAGCTTCTATCACTCTAGCAACCCATCATCTACTTATTACTTCCCAATGCCCTCCTCTAGTCCCAAATAATGGTGAAGTGTCATGTAGTCGACGTTCACATAACACCACTAGAGGAGAGACAACATACATCTCATCAAAATATCAAACGAACATCAAATTCACATGACTACTAATAGCAAGACTTCTCCCATGTCCTTAGGAACAAACATAACTACTCACAAAGCATATTCATGTTCATAATCAGAGGGGTATTAATATGCATATACGATCTGAACATATGATCTTCCACCAAATAACCAACTAGCATAAACTACAAGGAGTAATCAACACTACTAGCAACCCAGAGGTACCAATCCCAGACTTAGAGACAAGAATTGGATGCAAGAGATGAACTAGGGTTTGAGAGGAGATGGTGTTGGTGAAGATGTTGATGGAGATTGACCCCCTCCCGATGAGAGGATCGTTGGTGATGACGGTGGTGATGATTTCCCCCTCCCGGAGGGAAGTGTCCCCGGCAGAACAGCTCCGTCGGAGCCCTAGATTGGTTCCACCAAGGTTCCGCCTCGTGGCGGCGGAGTCTCATCCCGAAAGCTTTCTTATGACTTTTTCCTCATCGAAAGATTCCATATAGCAGAGGATGGGCATCGGAGGGCCACTAGGGGGCCCACGAGGTAGGGGGCACGCCCAGGGGGGTAGGGCATGCCCCCACGCTCGTGGGCAGGGCGTGGCCCCCCTCTGGAACTTCTTGCGCTCAGTATTTTTTATATATTCTGAAAATGACTTCCGTGAAGTTTCAGGACTTTTGGAGCTATGCAGAATAGGTCTCTAATATTTGCTCCTTTTCCAGCCCAGAATCCCAGCTACCAGCATTCTCCCTCTTTATGTAAACCTTGTAAAATAAGAGAGAATAGGCATAAGTATTGTGACATAATGTGTAATAATAGCCCATAATGCAATAAATATCGATATAAAAGCATGATGCAAAATGGACGTATCAATTGCCTTAGATATCTTCATAACTATGCACTTTTCTATCAATTGCTCGGCAGTAATTTGTTCACCCACCATAATACATGCTATCTTGAGAGAAGCCACTAGTGAAACCTATGGCCCCAGGTCTCTTTCTTATTATATTGCATCTCTTTTATTTACATCGCATCTCATTTACTATTTTGCAATCTTTACTTTCCAATCTATACAACAAAAATACCAATTTTTTACTTTACTATCTTTATCAGATCTCACTTTTGCGAGTGACCGTGAAGGGATTGACAACCCCTTTATAGCGTTGGTTGTGAGGTTCTTAATTGTTTGTGCAGGTACTAGGTGACTTGTGCGTTTTCTTCTACTGGATTGATACCTTGGTTCTAAAAACTAAGGAAAATACTTACGCTACTTTGCTAGATCACCCTTTCCTCTTCAAGGGAAAACCACCGCATTCTCAAGAGGTAGCATGGCGTCATCACGGTCGCCTATGAGGAAAAGGATGCGGTGTGCTCTCTAGAGCGCGCCTACCAGGCTGTGGCGGCCAAACACCCAGATAACGAAGGCAACGTCTACCCTCCTGAGGCTGTCCCCAAGAAGAAGCAGCAGCTGCACAGCCAGGAGCTTCAGGAGAGCGATGTCTCCAGCGGCACCACCTCAGGGCCCGTGCCCATGGATGGGGCGCCTCCCTCTCTCGCATAGGAAGGCGCGCCCGGCGCCCTCCTTAGGCTAGGCTCGGGGGCTCTTTTTTGGAGGGTCTCTGACCTAGACAATGTCACGAGGGAGGCGCTCGGGCACCACGTGGAGGCATGCTTCACCGCAAAGTTCCCTCACAAGGGCACAAGGCATGGAGTGCCTGGTGCTCAGGAGTTCATCACCAAGGCGACCGAGGAGCTTCAAGAGGCAAGAATTCATGCGCGGCAACCACCGCCCACCACCTGGCACAGCTCCTTGTCCTGGCGAGGACAATGAGCTGCGCGTCTGCATCAACGTCACTGGACTCAATAGGGCAGCATCCCAGGAGCGTTTCTAGCCTTCGCGTGTTGGTCGATGCGAGGGTCCACCTCACAGCTATGTTTGCATGCCATTCGGCCTGCCGAACGTGGCTGTCACCTCCCAGCACCACCTGAGGAGCATTCTGGTGGCTCAGGAGGCCAGGCATCACCCAATCCTGGCAGAGATGGCGACGGTTCTTCATGAGCCTCCTAGGCCCCCAAGGCCTCCCGTGGCTCTGGACCCAGGCGGCTCGTGAGGAACAACTCCTTCGACATGCATCCCCAGCCACTTCAACATCCCTTCAGCAACGGTACCAGGTGCCTCTTTCCGACTCATTCAGTTGGGGGCGCCTCTCGGGCAGTATTATCCCCAAGTCGCACGGGCCTGTCCCTGCGACGTGTATCCCTTTTTCATCTCTAGTTTACTCTATTGGGGGTGCCCCTCGGACTGCATCGTCCCCAGGCTGCGTGGGTCCGTCCCTACGGCATGTATTGTTCTTGCATGTATCCAAGCTAGATTACCTCCTTCCATGAGTTACCATAAGGTTATGTCTGTCCAGTACTTCGATACCATGAATGTCGTACGCCCTCGCAAACCCACCCACGATTGCCTCATGATTAAGGACTGGCACGGCGTCTGTGCTCGGGTCCGTCCCTGCAGCGTCGCTAAACCCAAGAGGCTGAGCTCTGGCTCGTGGGACAGCTCCCGTGTACATCACCTCCCATGGCCCTTGGTGCCTTGTTCTTGCGTTAGCTAATCGTGGGCGGACGAGCCAGGGTGCGTGACCTGATGCCTCGTCACCACGGGAGTCGCACGCCGGTTGTCTTTCTTCAGGATTTTTCGCATAAGAAGACTAGGAACAACGTCTGTGCTCGGGTCTGTCCCTGCAGCATCGATAAACCCAATGAGTGAGCTCTGTCTGGCGGGCCGGCCCCATTCACGTCACCTCTTGGGTTCGTTGGTGTTTGGCCTTCTCATGCAATCGCCTCAGGAGATTCATTTGGCACAGGTTGTCTAACCATCTCGCAGGTCCACCACAGCTGTCAAGAACCAAGTTAGGCGCAACCCGCCTTGAGGTAGGGCCTCGTGAGTCCCGTGCTGGCTCACGAGTGCCCAGACACACCTCATCTGGCCCTGCCATGCAAGCCACGTGTCAGGGCGGGGATGTACATGCCCTGGGGGCTCCACTCAAAGGGAGCCCTCACCCACGTACTAGTGGAAGCACCATGCTCCGTGCTGGTAGTCGACACAGTCGAGGAGCGGCTATGCCCGTGCAAGTGCGGAAGCGCTATGCTCCACGCTGGTGATAAACAACTGAGGGCGGCCCCATGGTCGCATCAACCTCAGGGAGCCACCCGGCTCGATGTCCAGCCTCGTTGCAATGCTTTTCCCATGGGAGAGTCACGCGAAGGGGCTGTGCTCAGGTCACGCCTGGCGTACGCTACCTTGTCAGGTCCCCCAGACCTAGTAGTCGCACCCCTTTCCCGAGCGGGACCTCGACGAGGACAGGTATGGAGGTCTATTTGTATGTCAAGGGGGACTCCTGAGCATCGCGACTCAGGAGCCTAACTGGTCACGTAGCCCCTCACCTCTTGGTCACGTCCTGGTGATCCGGACGACCCAACGGCGGCTGAGGTACGCGCGGGGTCGGGCCCTGCCGACGCAGAACACTAAGACCTACTCTCGCATCTCCTTCCCGCAGGCCGTTTGTGCGTCAAGGGGGACTTCTGAGCATCGCAACTCAGGAGCCTAACTGGCCACGTAGCGCCTCACCCCTTGGTCTCGTCCTAGTGATCCGGACGACCCAACGGTGGCTGAGGTATCCGCGGGTCGGGCCCTGCCGACGTAGAACATCAAGCAAGTGAGAAGGAAATCGCGGAATCCTAACAAATTATTACAAGACATATTGTCCTTTAGATACCAAACACAAGTTTTAATGCCTCCACGAGGGATGGTGCATGTTGCAGGAAATAAAAGAGGAGGGGAGTATCGCCAGCAAGCCTTCTCCTCAGCCTTGGGCACCGCTGTCGCCTGCAAGGTGTGCCCCCTCGTCGACGACGTTGCCATCGCCCGTGCCGGCAGCCGGGGCCACAGGGTCGGCGTCACCATCAGCCGAAGGCGTGGGGTCGATGGCGAGGATATTCTCTAGCTGGGCCCCCACCTAGTCCTTCACGGCTTCGATAGCAGCCTCGCAGTGCTTCTCATCCACGGGCTCGAGTAGGGCGTCGAGGTCGACGCTGGGGTCGCGAAGATGGAGGTGGCTGAAGACGCGCATCATAGCTGAGGAGGAGAGCACGTGGGCTTCCCCCTTGAGGGAGTCCTGGATTAGGGGGTCTCCGGACATCCGGACTATATCCTTTGGCCGGACTGTTGGACTATGAAGATACAAGATTGAAGACATCGTCCCGTGTCCGGATGGGACTCTACTTGGTGTGGAAGGCAAGCTAGGCAATACGGATATCTATATCTCCTCCTTTGTAACCGACCTTGTGTAACCCTAGCCCCTTATGGTGTCTATATAAACCGGAGGGTTTTAGTCCGTAGGACAACATACAATCATACCATAGGCTAGCTTCTAGGGTTTAGCCTCTCCGATCTCGTGGTAGATCAACTCTTGTACTACTCATATTATCAAGAATAAATCAAGCAGGACATAGGGTTTTACCTTCATCAAGAGGGCCCGAACCTGGGTAAAACATCATGTATCCGCCTTAGACGCACAGTTCGGGACCCCCTACCCGAGATCCGCCAGTTTTGACACCCACACCCCTCCACCACGGGGCCGATCCCATTAAATACGTCCTCGAGCGCCGTGACGAGTTGGGGGAGTAGTTCGGAGGGGCCTTCCTTGCCAGTCACCAACGGCTTCTTCAAGCCCTTCCCATAGAGCTCCTCTAGTGCTTCGCGGGACTTCAGCTCAAGGGATTTGAAGGCCTCACGATCTTCAACAAGAACCTTCGCCTTGGCTTCCAGCTAGGCCTTCTTCGCCTCCATCTTCTTCTCCAGCTCCTCCAGGCGGCGGCGCTCCACGACCTGCACCCGCGCCAGCTGCTCCAGCTCCGTGTCACGGCCGGTGACCGCATCTTCTCAAGCCTTTAGCTTCCCCTCCTGTGCCTCATACTGACGAGCCTTGGCAGCATGCTCATCACGCAGGGTCTTCAGCTCAGCCTCCGCCACCTAGCAGCGCTCTTTGGCGTCCTCGACATCCTTCAACGCCACCTCACGGGGGGCCGCGGCCAGGTTGACAGCCTGCTTACCATCCATAGAAGGTGCCACGGCCTAGCCCCACGCAGCCCTCACAGACACATCGAACCGCAGCCACCCCGAGATCAGCTCCAGGTGCCCTGATGCCAAGCGACGGTCGGTGCCCTGAAGGTCGTCCCGAAGCTGGGTCGGCACGGAAAAGGCCTCCTCAAGAGCGTCAGGCGAGGCAAAAGGATCACGTCCCAACTGCGTGATGGGAAGAGGAGGAGGCAACATCGGCGCCAAGACCTAGAGGTCGGTGGCAGCAAAATAGGCCGGGGGCTCCTGAGCCTTCGGAGCCTCAGCAAGCAAGCTGGGGGCAGGCACCTCCGGAGCTGGATTGGCCATGGAGATCGCCTTGTCCTGATGTTGGGCCTCTGAATCTCGCGAGGACGACCTGGGAGCTGAGGCTCGGGAGTCATCGCCGTCCCTCTCCGTTAGAGGAGGCGCGACAGTAGCTAGCTGCGGGGCCTCAGGGGTTGCGATCACCCCCTTCTTCTTCTTCACCGCCGATGTTGGCCTCTCAGTACAAAAGGAGACATCAAGAAACTATGGCAAGAACATGAATGAAGGATCAGGACAAAGCGTTTACTAGTCTACGGTGGTATACTCCCTCGCCCTCTTCAGGAGTGCCAAGCCCGAAGGTTTCGCGGCCTGGGGCACTGGCACGCGAGCCCCAGGGCAGGCAAGGGCGCGGCAGCTAGACCCGCAGCAGTGCCGGTTGGCGACGGAGCAGAAGCATCGCCTCGGGAGGTCAGCACCGATCTGCCCTTCTTCGGGACCCCGGCTGGCCGCTTCTTTGGAGGGGTGCCCCCGGACCTTGCCGTAACCCCGGCGGGGATCGGCGACTCCGTCACTGGGTGCTTGCTGGCCTCGTCGTCGTTAGGGAAGGTGCGGAGGAGATCTGCCATACAGAGAGGAGAGGTCTCCCACGCTCCCTCCTGGGTCGCCTCCAAGTCAGGCCTCTCCTCCTCGCCGGACTCGCCGGAGGACACCATCACCTGGGCCGCCACCACCGGGGCCCCGGTGGACGCCGGCGGCTCGATCCCGTGCTCATTGAAGGCGGGCATGGCGGCAGCGATCTTTGCCCCATCCGGGCTATGGTATAGCGGAAGATGGGTATCGGGCGGATACCCATGATCCTCCGCAACCAGGAGGTGGAGAACCTTGTCCAGCTCCTCGTCAGACAAGGCATCCGGGCGCAGGCGGAGGTC
This sequence comes from Triticum aestivum, assembly GCF_018294505.1. Classification (NCBI taxonomy): domain Eukaryota; kingdom Viridiplantae; phylum Streptophyta; class Magnoliopsida; order Poales; family Poaceae; genus Triticum; species Triticum aestivum. The sequence goes on along the minus strand of NC_057800.1, from coordinate 503,859,158 downwards.
ACCTCCTCCTTTTTCCATGAGCCTCCACAAGGGGCGTGAGCGCACCTGGAGATGCGTAGATGTAATATGCACGAGTAGAACACAAACAGTTGTGGGCGATATTAGTCATACTGCTCACCACCAACGTCTTACTTTGATTCAGCGATATTGTTCGATGAAGCGGCCTAGACCGACATTACATGACCATGTTCATGAGACTGTTTTTACCGACGTGCTTCACACATAGGTGGCTGGCGGGTGTCTGTTTCTCCAACTTTAGTTGAATCGAGTTTGACTACGGCCAATCCTTGTTGAAGGTTAAAACAACACACTTGACAAAAAATCATTGTGGTTTTGATGCGTAGGTAAGAACTGTTCTTGCTAGAAACTCGTAGTAGCCACGTAAAACTTGCAACAACAAAGTAGAGGACATCTAACTTTTTTTCCAGGGCATGTTGTGATGTGATATGGTCAAGACGTGATGAGATATAAATTGTTGTATGAGGTGATCATGTTTTGTAGAAGTTATCGGCAACTGTTAGGAGCCTTATGGTTGTCGCTTTATTGTATGAAATGCAACCGCCATGTAATTGCTTTACTTCATCACTAAGCGGTAGCGATAGTCGTATAAGCAATAGTTGGCGAGACGACAACGATGCTACGATAGAGATCAGGGTGTCAAGCCGGTGACGATGGAGATCATGACGGTGCTTTGGAGATGGAGATCAAAGGCACAAGATGATAATGTCCATATCATGTCACATACTTTGATTGCATGTGATGTTTATCCTTTATGCATCTTATTTTACTTAGTACGGTAGTAGCATTATAAGATGATCCCTCACTAAATTTCAAGGTATAAGTGTTCTCCCTGAGTATGCACCATTGCTATAGTTTGTCGTGCCGAGACACCACGTGATGATCGGGTGTGATAAGCTCTGCGTTCACATACAACGGGTGCAAGCCAGTTTTGCACGTGCACGGGTTAAACTTGACGGGCCTAGCATATGCAGATATGGCCTCGGAATACTGAGACCGAAATGTCGAACGTGAATCATATAGTAGATATGATCAACATAGTGATGTTCACCATTGAAAACTACTCCATCTCATGTGATGATCGGACATGGTTTAGTTGATATGGATCACATGATCATTTAGATGACTAGAGGGATGTCTATCTAAGTGGAAGTTCTTAAGTAATATGATTAATTGAACTTTAATTTATCATGAACTTAGTCCTAATATTTTTTGCATATCTATGTTGTAGATCAATAGCTCACGTATAACTCCCTTGTTTTATTTTTGATATGTTCCTAGAGAAAACTAAGTTGAAAGATGATAGTAGCAATGATACGGACTGGGTCCATGATCTAATGATTATCCTCGTTGCTGCACAGAAGAATTATGTCCTTGATGCACCACTAGGCGACGGACCTATTACAGGAGCAGATGCAGACATTATGAACGTTTGGCAAGCTCGATATGATTACTACTTGATAGTTTAGTGCACCATGCTTTACGGCTTAAAAACGGGGACTTCAAAAATGTTTTGAGTACCATGGAGCATATAAGATATTTCAAGAGTTGAAATTAGTATTTTAGACTCGTGCCCGTGTCGAGAGGTATGAGACCTCTGATAGTACTTTGCCTACAAGATGGAGGAGAATAGCTCAACTAGTGAGCATGTGCTCAGAATGTCTGGGTACTACAATCGCTTCAATCAAGTGGGAGTTAATCTTCCAGATAAGATAGTGATTGACAGAGTTCTCTAGTCACTATCACCAAGTTACAAGTTTCATGATGAACTATAATATGCAAGGGATGACAAAAGCGATTCCCAAGCTCTTCGTGATGCTGAAATTGGCAAAGGTAGAAATCAAGAAATAGCATCAAGTGTTGATGGTTAACAAGACCACTAGTTTCAAGAAAAAGGGCAAAGGGAAGAAGGGGAACTTCAAGAAGAATAGCAAGCAAGTTGCTGCTCCCGGGAAGAAGCCCAAGTCTGGACCTAAGCCTGAAACTGAGTGCTTCCACTGCAAATGAAATGGTCACTGCAAGCGGAACTGCCCCAAACATTTGGCGGATAAGAAGGATGGCAAAGTGATCAAAGGTATATTTGATATACAGATTATTGATGTGTAATTTACTAGTGTTCATAGTAACCCCTAGGTATTTGATACCGGTTCAGTTGCTATGATTAGTAACTCGAAACAGGAATTACAAAATGAACAGAGACTAGTTGAGGGCGAAGTGACGTTGTGTCTTGGAAGAGATTCCAAGGTTGATAAAATCATCATCGCACACTCCCTCTACCTTTGAGATTAGTGTTGGAACAAAATAAATGTTATTTGGTGTGATCATGAATATGATTGGATCATGTTTATTGCGGTACGGTTATTCATTTAAGTGAGAGGATAATTGTTGTTCTGTTTACATGAATAAAACATTCTATGGTCATACACCCAATGTAAGTGGTTTATTGAATCTCGATCATAGTGATACACATATTCATAATATTGTTTCCAAAAGATGCAAAGTTGATAATGATAATGCAACATATTTGTGGCACTACCGTTTAGGTCATATTGGTGTAAAGCGCATGAAGAAACTCTATGCTGATGGGATTTTGGAACCACTTGATTGTGAATCACTTGATGCTTGCGAACCATGCCTCATGGGCAAGATGACTAAGACTCCATTCTCCGGAACAATGGAGCGAGCCACTGACATATTGGAAATAATACATACTGATGTATGCGGTCCGATGAGTGTTGAGGCTCGCGGCGGGTATCATTATTTTCTGACATCCACAGATGATTTGAGCAGACATGGGTATATCTACTTAATGAAACATAAGTCTGAAACATTTGAAAAGTTCGAAGAATTTCAGAGTGAAGTGTAAAATCATCGTAAAAAGAAAATAAAGTTCCTATGATCTAATCGTAGAGGTGGATATTGGAGTTTCGAGTTTGGTCTTCGTTTGAAACAATGTGGAATAGTTTCGCAACTCACGCCACCTGGAACACCACAGCGTAATGGTGTGTCCGAACATCGTAACCGTACTTTATTAGATATGGTGCGATTTATGATGTCTCTTACCGATTTACCACTATCTTTTTGGGGTTATGCATTAGAGACAGCTGCATTCACGTTCAATAGGGCACCGTGTAAATCCGTTGAGACGACACAGTATGAACAGTGGTTTAGCAAGAAACCTAAAGCTGTCGTTTCTTAAAGTTTGGGGCTGTGATGCTTATGTGAAAAAGCTTCAACCTGATAAGCTCGAACCCAGATCGGAGAAATGTGTCTTCATAGGATACCCAAAGGAGACTGTTGGGTACACCTTCTATCAAAGATCCGAAGGCAAGATATTCGTTGCTAAGAATGGATGCTTTCTAGAGAAGGAGTTTCTCTCGAAAGAAGCGAGTGGGAGGAAAGTAGAACTTGATGAGGTAATTGTGCCTTCTCTCGAATTGGAAAGTAGCTCATCACAGAAATTAGTTCAAGTGATGCCTACACCAACTAGAGAGGAAGCTAATCATAATGATCATAAAACTTCAAATCAAGTTACTACCGAACCTCGTAGGACTACCAGAGCACGTTCTGCACCTGAGTGGTACGGTAATCCTGTTCTGGAAGTCATGTTACTAGACCATGACGAACCTGCGAACTATGAGGAAGCGATGATGAGCCCAGATTTCACAAAATGGCTTGAGGCCATGAAATCTGAGATGGGATCCATGTATGAGAACAAAGTATGGACTTTGGTTGACTTCCCAATGATCGGCAAGCCATTAAGAATAAATGGATCTTCAAGACGAAGACAGAGGCTGATGGTAGTGTTACTATCTACAAAGCTCGAATTGTCGCAAAAGGGTTTTCAACAAGTTCAAGGAGTTGACTATGATGAGACCTTCTCACCTGTAGCGATGCTTAAGTCAGTCCGAATCATGTTAGCAATAGTCACATTTTATGAAATCTGGCAAATGGATGTCAAAACTGCATTCGTTAATGAATTTCTTAAAGAAGGGTTGTATATGATGCAACCAGAAGGTTTTGTCAATCCTAAAGGTGCTAACAAAATGTGCAAGCTCTAGTGATCCATCTATGGACTAGTGCAAGCATCTCGGAGTTGGAATGGATGCTTTGATGAGTTGATCAAAGCATATAGTTTTATACAGATTTGCGGTGAAGCCTGTATTTACAAGAAAGTGAGTGGGAGCACTACAGCCTTTCTGATAAGTATATGTGAATGCCATATTATTGATCAAAAATAATGTAGAATTTTCTGGAAAGCATAAAGGAGTGTTTGAAAGGAGTTTTTCAAACAGAGACCTCGGTGAAGCTGCTTACATATTGAGCATCAAGGTCTATAGAGATAGATCAAGACGATTGACAAGATTTTTCAATGAGTACATACCTTGACAAGATTTCGAAGTAGTTCAAAATGGAATAGTCAAAGAAGGAGTTCTTGCCTGTGTGGCAAGGTGTGAAGTTGAGTAAGACTCAAAACCCGACCACGGCAGAAAATAGAAAGATAATGAAGGTCATTCCCTATGCCTTAGTCATAGGTTCTATAAAGTATGTTATGTTGTGTACCAAACCTATTGTGTACCTCACCATGAGTTTAGCAAGAGGTTACAATACTGATCCAGGAGCGGATCATTGGACATCGGTCAAAATTATCCTTAGTAGAATATGGATATGTTTCTCGGTTATGGAGGTGACAAAGAGTTCGTCGTAAAGGGTTACGTCGATGCAAGCTTCGACACTGATCCGGATGACTCTGAGTCTCAATATGGATACATATTGAAAGTGGGAGCAATTAGCTAGAGTAGGTCCATGCAGAGAATTCTAGACATAGAAATTTGCAAAATACATACGGATCTGAATATGGCAGACCCATTGACTAAACTTCTCTCACAAGAAAAACATGATCACACCTTAGTACTCTTTGGGTGTTAATCACATGACGATGTGAACTAGACTATTGACTCTAGTAAACCCTTTGGGTATTGGTCACATGGTGATGTGAATTATAGGGTATTAATCACATGATGATGTGAACTATTGGTGTTGAATCACATGGTGATGTGAACTAGATTATTGACTCTAGTGCAAGTGGGAGACTGAAGGAAATATGCCCTAGAGGCAATAATAAAGATGTTATTTATATTTCCTTATATCATGATAAATATTTATTATTCAGGATAGAATGGTATTAACCGGAAACTTAGTACATGTGTGAATATATAGACAAAACAGATTGTCCCTAGTATGCCTCTACTTGACTAGCTCGTTAATCAAAGATGGTTAAGTTTCCTAACCATAGAAATGTGTTGTCATTTGATGAACGGGATCACATCATTAGAGAATGATGTGATGAACAAGACCCATCCATTAGCTTAGTGTAATTATCGTTAAGTTTTATTGCTATTGCTTTCTTGATGACTTATACATATTCCTCTGACTATGAGATTATGCAACTCCCGAATACCAAAGGAACACCTTGTGTGCTATCAAACGTCACAACGTAACTGGGTGATTATAAAGATGCTCTACAGGTGTATCCAAAGGTGTTTGTTGAGTTGGCATAGATCGAGATTAGGATTTGTCACTCCGTCTATCAGAGAGGTATCTCTAGGCCCTCTCGGTAATGCACATCACTATAAGCCTTGCAAGGAATGTGACTAATGAGTTAGTTGTAGGATGATGCATTACAGAACGAGTAAAGAGACTTGCCGGTAACGAGATTGAACTAGGTATGATGATACCAACGATTGAATCTCGGGAAACTAACATACCGATGACAAAGGGAATGATGTATGTTGTTATGCAATTTGACCGATAAAGATCTTTGTAGAATATGTAGGAGCCAATATGAGCATCCAAGTTGCGCTATTGGTTATTGATCGGGGATGTGTCTCGGTCATGTCTACATAGGTCTCGAACCCGTAGTGTCCGCACGCTTAACGTTCGATGATGATTTGTATTATGAGTTATGTGATTTGATGATCGAAGTTTGTTCGGAGTCCCGGATGAGATCACTGACACGACGAGGAGTCTTGAAATGGTTGAGAGGTAAAGGTTCATATATTGGAAGGTCGCATTTGGACATCGGAATGGTTCCCAGTAGTTCGGTCATTTTTTAGAGTACAGGGACGTTACCGGAACACCCCAGGAGAAGTATTGTGCCTATTGGGCCTTATTGGAGGGGAGGAGAAAGGCCACGTGAGAGGGGCGCCCCCCTGACCAAACCAAATTGGACTAGGGGAGGGGGGCGGCCCCCCTCTTTCCTTATCCCCATCTCTCCCCTCCCCTTTTCCCTCTCCGGTGGAAGGAAGGAGGGGGGCGAATCCTACTTGGACTAGGAGTCCAAGTAGGACTCCCCCCTTATGGCGCGCCCCCTAGGTCGGCCACCTCCTCCTCCCCCCTTTATATACAGAGGCGGGGGCACCCCAAAGGCACAACAGACATCTCTTAGCTGTGTGTGGTGCCCTCCTCCACAGTTTACCACCTCGGTCATATCGTCATAGTGCTTAGGCGAAGCCCTGCACTGGTAACTTCATCATCACTGTCGCCACGCCGATGTGCTGACGGAACTCTCCCTCGTCCTCAACTGGATCAAGAGCTCGAGGGAAGTCATCGTGTTGAACCTGTGCTGAACATGGAGGTGTCGTATGTTCGGTGCTAGGATCGGTTGGATCATGAAGACGTTCGACTACATCAACCGCATTACAAAACGCTTCCGCTTTCGGTCTACGAGGGTACGTAGACACACGCTCCCCTCTCGTTGCTATGCATCTCCTAGATAGATCTTGCGTGATCATAGGAATTTTTTTGAAATATTGCGTTCCCTACAGGACTATCTCATACCAGCATGGTGCATAAAAGAAAAAAGGATAAATAAAAACAAAAGACGCTCCAATAATTTGCGTATATCATGTGACGAATAAAAATATATCTCCAAGCAAAATTAGCTATGGTCGTTAGAAGAAAGAGGGGATGCCTTCTGGGGCATCCCCAAGCTTAGTTGTTTGGAAATCCTTGAATATTACCTTGGGGTGCCTCGGGCATCCCCAATCTTAGGTTCTTGCCACTCCTTATTCCTTCATCCATCGTGATCTCACCCAAAACTTGAAAACTTAAATCACACAAAAGTTAACAAAACCCTTGTGAGATCCATTAGTATAATAAAGCAAATCACTACTTTAAGTACTGTTGCTGACCAATTCATATTTTATTTTTGCATTATACCTACTGTACTCTAACTTCAACACGTCTTATATCACCGATACAATCCATAGATTGATGAAAATACGCAAAACTATGCATCAAAAACAGAATCTGTCAAAAACACAACCGTGTGTAGCAATCTGAACATTAACCATACTTCTGTAACTCCAAAAATTCTGAAACATTAGGAAAAGTAAACAATTTGTATAGCAATACTGTGTAAAATATTCAAGAATTTATCATGTTCCAGTAGCTCAGATCAATTCTATTACTGGGCGCAAAAGTTTCTGTTTTTGCACCGCACATACCAAACAAGCAATCTAATCATCCTAAAGGCAAATCTTGGAACACTATTTTATAATACAATGAATTTGTACAAGGGGGTAATTATTTTTGTTGAAACGTTTCTTTAATCAAGGTTCACAAAGTTTCCATGGGCATGAACAAAGTTCAAGGCTAGCACCCACTTTAACAATGCTCGTCTTTCTCACTCTCGCTTTTCTTTTTGGAAAAGTTTTTAGGTTCCCCTCAATATGTTTTTTGTTTTTAAACTTTATAAAAGCACTCAATAGAAGAAAATGACTCTCTAAAACTTCTGGGTTGTCTCCATGCCAACACTTTCTTTAAATACATTAAGCTAGGCATATAGTGCTCAAGCAATGGATCCATCCGGATCCAAAGGTATATCAAAGCCAATTTTAATTAATAATGATTTGTATTTTAGTATTGAGCACAAAGTAATATATACCATGCAACAACGAAGTCTAACTCTCTTCCTATGCATCAGCATGCCATAAAAGAACAATTCATGCACACATAGTAAAGGTCGATACATAGCATAAATAGTTTCTTGCAATTTTATTGTATTGGAAGAGGTGGAGATGTAGTTCCTATCTCATAATAATTGCAAGTAGGAGCAGCAAGGACATGCATATTATATCTATAAAAATCATCATGTGTAGTAGTAAAATGCAACCCATCAATATAATCCTTAATAAGCGCAAACTTCTCCGACATAGTGTAGTAGGGAGAATTCAAAAAGATAATAGGCCTATCATGTGTGGGTGCAATAGCAACAATCTCATGTTTAACATAAGGAACTATAGAAAGTTCATCTCCATAAGCATAATTCATATTGGCATCATGGCCACAAGCATATCAAGCATCAATTTCATCAAAAAGGGATATTTCAAATGAATCCAAGGAATCATAGTAATCATCATAGCATTCATCCTTCGATAAGCACGAAGGGAAATTAAACAATGTATGAGTTGAAGAGTTACTCACATTAGAAGGTGGGCATGGGTAGCTAATCCGCTCTGCCTCCTTTTGTTCTTCGCTCTCCTCATCATCTTTTTCATCTAATGAGCTCGTAGTGTCATCAATTTCTTCTTCCATAGATTCCCGCAAAATATTAGTATCTTCTTGGACAGCGGAGACTTTCTCAATAAACTCATTAATATCGACATTATATTCATAATTCTCATAGAAATATTTAAGTATAGCATAATTTTCAGGTCTGTAAACAACATCATCATAATTTTCACACTTTTCAAACAAAGATTCAATTTCATAAGCACCCTTAAAAGCAACAAATTCTTCTATTTGTTCCACATCATAGTAATCATATATACCATTAGCATAAGAATCCAAGGTTTAATTATCACAAAATTGACATAAAAAGGGAAGGTGTGGAGCCTTCATCCTAGAGCAACACATACAATCATATCTCAAGCATAAATTCCGAGCATACCAATGCAACATATGAATTTGATCCCATAATAGTTTCTCTTTTGCGTCAAGCAATAATCCATAAAGTATTCACGTTAATCCAACGTGTCTCCCATTATCAAGTTGAATGGGGTTTTCTCAGGATTATCAAAGTAGTGTTTAATATTTTTCACATAACAAGCATCGATGGTTTTGGGAGGTTCCCCATATCCATGAGTAGCATGTACACCTAATTGTTTTGGTATTTCGTGGTCCATATCCATAACTAAGATAGAGAACAACTTAGAATAGAAAATAAAATCTACTTAGTGATAAAGCAAACAAACACACACGAGAATATTCACCCCACGCTATTGCTGCCCAGCAACGGGGCTAGGAAAAGTTCTTAATAACCCACAGTATATGAGATCAATTGTAGCCTTTCTCGATAAGTAAGAGTAGCGAACCCAATGACGAGCTAACGGTAGAACAAATATTCCCTCAAGTTTTATCGACCACCGATACAACTCTACGCATGCTTTACGTTGGCTTTACCTAGAACGGGTATGAAACTAGAAGTACTTTGTAGGTGTGATAGGACAGTTTTGCAAGATAATAAATAACACATAAATAAAAGCTAGGGGCTTCTTATATAAAGAAACAATTATGTTAGTTTTAGTAGAGAGCTTTTTTCACAAGAAAGATATTTGTCCTAGGCAATCGATAACTAGGTCGGTAATCATTATTGCAATTTTATATGAGGGAGAGGCATAAGCTAACATACTTTCTCTAATTGAATCATATGCACTTATGATTGGAACTCTAGCGAGCATCCGCAACTTCTAAAGATCATTAAGGTAAGACCCAACCATAGCATTAAAGTATCAAGTCCTCTTTACTCCCATACACAAACAACGTACTTAATCGGGTTTGTGCTTCTGTCACTCACGACACCCACCATAAGCGAATCATGAACATATTTCAAACCCTACAGCAGGGATCCCTCACGCTTGCGCGACATGGAGAGCACCATAGGACAACACCAATAATAAAACATGCAACTCAAACCAATCGCAATCATCAATCAACCCATAGGACAAAATGGATCTACTCAAACATCATAGGATAGCCATACATAATTGGGAAATAATATATAGCATTGAGCGCCATGTTTAAGTAGAGATTACAAAGGTGAGAAGAGGTGTTACACCGCTAAATAGAGGGGGGAGAGTTGGTGATGAAGGCGGCGTAGTTGTTGGTGTAGATTGCCAACACGATGATGGCCCCGGCAGTGTTCCGGCACCACCGGGAGAGAGGAGGCGAGACCCTCCTCCTTCTTCTTCTTCCTTGGCCTTCCCCCTAGATGGGAGAAGGGTTTCCAACTGGTCCATGGCCTCCATGGCGGTGGAGGGGTGGGAGCCCCTCCGAGATTGGATCTCTCTCTCTCTCTCTCTCTCTCTCTCTCTCTCTCTCTCTCTCTCTCTTTGTTTCCTTCTGTTTCCGCGTTCCTCTTTTCTGGCCTTTCATCATTTCTTAAATTTCCGGCGATCCGTAACTCTGATTGGGCTGAAATTTTAACACAATTTTATCCAGATATTATCTTTCTTGCAACCGAAGAAGGGCACCAACCGCCTTACGGGGTGGCCTCAAGCCTCCCAGGCGCGCCCAGGGTAGGGGCGCCCCCTAGGGCTTGTGGCTCCCTCAGGCATCATCTCGCGTTGATTCTTTTTCCAAAAAATCACATATATTCCAAAAAATGTAAGTTTTTATCGCGTTTGGACTCCGTTTGATATGGATATTCTGTGAAACAAAAAAATGCAACAAACAAGAACTGGCACTGGGCACTGGATCAATATGTTAGTTCCAAAAATAGTATAAAAAGTTGCCAAAAATATATGAAAGTTGTAGAATATTGGCATGAAACAATCAAAAATTATAGATATGATGGAGACATAACAAAGATCATTGGAGAAAATAAACTTGATTCTTTGTAATAGTTTTAAGATATGATGATAGTGATATGTGAGTCATGTTGGCGAGTAATTATGCTTTAGTGAGAATATTGGTGTTAAGGTTTGTCATTCCTTATGCAAGCACGAAAGTCAATAGTTATGTAATGAAATTACATCCTACTTATGTTGCATTATTCGGTGTTATTTATGCTTAATGCTTGCTTATGTGATTTTTCATTTCTTGGATGGTTGCTTCTCAATCTATTTTCTAGCCTCCACTTGTACTAAGTAGGAATACTACTTGTGCATCCAAAATCGTTAAACCCAGTTTTTCCATATGAGTCCACCATACCTACCTATATGCGGTATTTTCGTGTCATTCTAAGAAAAATTGTATGTGTCATCTCTAATTTTCAAAATGAATTTCCTTTTTGTGTGCCTGTACCGCTCATGAAGCAGTAGGGGGTGGCCAATATTTTCCATGCTAGATGTGTTATTCTCAAGATAAATGTTTAGTCACTTGTCAATGCACGAGAGTACGACAATATTAGGGATGCCCAGTTCCGAAATAAAAAAATACTTTATGTTGTCAAAAAATAAATTACTTGGAAAGTGTTGGTATAGAAGGCACCCATGGATACGGCTAGCCATGGATTGTAAAAGAATGGTGGAAAAAGGAATAAACTTTATTTTCTATTTGGGAACCTCCTATGATATATCTAGCATGGAAAGTGTTTGGAATTACTTGGTCGTTTTCGTTGACGAGAAAGGTATGCCTCTCAAAAAAATATCTCACAATTTTTTTGCTTTGAGCTCTGGCACCTCTACAAATCCCTACTCCCCTCTGCGAAAAACCTATCTATTTACTTTATGCAATTTTTGTTTTTATTTGAGTCTCCATCTTCTCTTATAAAGCACCAACTAAGGGGCACTATGATCGTACTTGAGCATTGGATGTAGCTAATATGCGAGTGTGTTTCATGAATGGATCAATGATTGAGCATGATGGGCTAGGGATAACTTTCTTTAGTGTTGATATTTTGGAAGGCATGGTTGCTTGTTGATATGCTTGAGTATTGAAATCTTCATGACAAAACTAGACTATTGCTTTGAACCATATAGAAGTCCAAATGTCCATGCTAGAAAAGAAAAGACTATGTTATGAACATGTTAGGCAGCATTCCACATTAAAAAAAATCTGTTTTTATCATTTACCTACTCGAGGATGAGTAGGAATTAAGCTTGGGGATGTTGATACATCTCCAGCTTATCTATAATTTTTGCTTGTTCCATGTTGTTATATTATCATTCTTGGATGTTTTATAACCATTTTGTAGCAACTTCATATCATTTTTTGGGACTAACCTATTGACATAGTGCCCAGTGCCAGTTGCTATTTTTTGCTTGTTTTTTACTTTATAGAATATCAGTACCAAATGGAGTCCAAATGCAATGAAACTTTTTGGAGAATTTTTCCGGACCAGAAGACACGACATGGGCCAAAGAAGTACCAGAGGGGAGGCCCCAGGCATGGCCAGGGGTTGTGCCCCCCTTGGTGGCCTCCTGCACCGCCTCTTCACCCTATAAATCCCCAAATATTCCAGAAACCCTAGGGGAGTAGACGAAACACAAAATCCAGCCGCTGCAAGTTCCAGAACCACGAGATCCAATCTAGACACCATCACGGAGGGGTTCTTCATCCTCATTGGTGCCTCTCGGATGATGCGTGAGTACTTTATCATAGACCTACGAGCCTGTAGTTAGTAGCTAGATGGTTTCCTTTGTCTCTCTTTTGATTCTCAATACAATGGTCTCGAGGAGTTCTATTTGATGTAACTCTTTTTGTGTTGTGTTTGTTGGGATCCGATGAACATTGAGTTTATGATCAGATATATATCCATGAATATTATTTGAGTCTTCTTTGATCTGTTATATGCATGATTATTTATAGCCTCGTATTTCTTCTTCAAATCTTTGGTTTAGTTAGGCCAACTAGATTGATTTTTCTTGCCATGGGAAGAGGTGCTTTGTGATGGGTTCGATTGTGCGGTGTTCTTTCCCAGTGATAGAAGGGGCAGCAAGACACGCATGTATCGTTGCTATTAAGGATAACAAGATGGGGGCTATTCCTACATCGATAGATCTCGTCAACGTCATGTCATCGTTCTTATTGCATTACCCTGTTTCTCCATGAAGTTAATACACTAGATGCATGCTGGATAGCAGTCGATGTGAGGAGTAATGGTAGCAGATGCAGGCAGGAGTCGGTCTACTACTCTTGGATGTGATGCATATATATTGATCATTGCCTTGGATATCGTCATAGTTATTCGATATTCTATCAATTGGCCAACAGTAATTTGTTTACCCGCCGTATGCTATTTTCTCGAGAGAAGCCACTAGTAAAATCTACGGCCCCGGGGTCTATTCTTTATCACATTTGTTTTGAGATTTATTTTTATTTTCTTTTATTTTCAGATCTATTATTCTAAAAACCCACAAATACCTTGCTGCACTTTTTTGTTACTTATTTTATTTTGCGTTTTATCGAGATCTATTTATCCAATCTACCACAATTTTTATGTCGTCAACTTGACAATTTCTGGCACCGTTACCGGAAAAGGGATTGACAATCCCTTATAAGCGTCGGGTTTCAAGTATTTGTTCTTTGTGTGCATGTACCATTTACATAGTGTTTCTTGGTTCTCCTACTGGATCGATACCTTGGTTTAGTAACTGAGGGAAATACCTACCGTAGTTGTGTTGCATCATCCCTTCCTCTTTGAGGAAATACCGATGTAGTTCAAGCGACATCAATAGTTTTTTGAGAACATAGTTTGTTGGTTTTCAAGAAAGTTTATTCCTTATACTTTGATGTTGTAATGAATTGTTACTTCCTCATAAGAAGTTTTATGATAAAGTTTATTGTTGTTATAATAATGATCATGATGCTACTATGTCTGTATTTTGTTTTATCGACACCACTCTCTCTAAACATGTGGACATGATTCTCGATATCGGCTTTCGCTTGAGGACAAGTGAGGTCTAAGCTTGGGGGAGTTGATACGTTCATTTTGCATCATGTTTTCCTACTGTTATTTATAGTTTTTTATTCAATATAACACTTTGTGGAGTAATTCTAATGCCTTTTCTCTCATAATATGCAAGGTTTACACAAAGAGGGAGATTACCAGCAGTTGGAATTCTGGACCTGAAAAAGCTATGTCAGAGATACCTATTCTACATCTCCAAATGAGCTAAAGTTTTACAGAAAATTATTTTGAAATATATAAAAAATATTGGAGAAAAGAAATACTAGAGGGGGCCACCCAGGTGCCCACTAGGCACCAGGGCGCCTACCCCGCTGGTGCGCCCTGGTGGGTAGTGGGGCCCCTGGCCAGCCTCCGATGCCCATCTTATGGTATATAAGGCCATTTTCCCTAGAAAAAATAAGGAGAGGACTTTCGGGATGGAGTGCCACCGTCTCGAGGTGGAAGTTTGGGCAGGAGCACTTTTACTCTACGGCAGAGCGATTCCGCCGGAGATACTTCCCTCCGGGAGGGGGAAATCGAAGTCATCGTCATCACCAACAACCCTCTCATTGTGGGGGGGGGGGAATCTTCATCAACATCTTCAACAACAACATCTCATCTCAAAACCCTAGTTCATCTCTTGTGTTCAATCTTTGTATCAAAATCTCATATTGGTACCTGTGGGTGACTAGTAGTGTTGGCTACATCTCGTAGTTGATGCTAGATGGTTTATTTGGTGGAAGATTATATGTTCAGATCTATTATGTTAGTAGTTACTTTTGTTCTTGAGGACATGGGAGAAGTCTTGTCACAGGTAATGACGCGAATTTGGTATTCGTTCGATACTTTGATGATATGTATGTTGTGATTCCCTCAGTGGTGTTATGTGAACATCGACTACATGACACTTCACCATCTTTGGGCCTAAGGGAATGCATTGTGGAGTAGTTATTAGATGATGTGTTGCTAGAGTGAAAGAATCTTAAACCCTAGTTTATGCGCTATTCCATAAGGGGTTGATTGGGATCCATATGTTTAATGCTATGGTTAGATTTTATCTTAATTCTTCTTTCGTAGTTGCGGATGCTTGCGAGAGGGGTTAATCATAAGTGGGAGGATGGTTCAAGTAAGAACAGCACCCAAGCACCGGTTCACCCACATATCAAATTATCAAAGTAGCGAATGTGAATCAAACAAACATGATGAAAGTGACTAGACAAAATTCCCATGTGTCCTCAAGAACTCTTTGCTTATTATAAGAGACTGTTCCGGCCTGTCCTTTGCTACAAAGAGGATTGGGCTACCTTACTGCACTTTTGTTACTGTTAATATTACTTGCTCGTTACAAGTTATCTTGCTATAAAACTATCTGTCACCGACAATTTCAGTGCCTACAGAAAATACCTTGCTAAAAACCACTTGGCATTTCCTTCTGCTCCTTGTTGGGTTCGACACTCTTACTTATTGATAGGACTATGATTGATCCCCTATACTTGTGGGTCATCATAGACCAAGATATTTCTCTTCAAAATTTGCATTCATTACTTCCAGAGTTTGCGCCACCTCATGTTTATTTGCATCACTACATCGCTGCCCAAACAAGATAGACCATTTTGTCGGGTTTGTCCATTATCAGATGGCCCTGGCATACCTTTGTAATGCTTCTTTGACATGGTTTGCTTCATCACCATTAGCTCGAAAATACAGTAGTGTGTCCTTAGCAAATAAAAGACGAGAAATGTCAGGAGCTTCAGGGGCAATTCTGATTGGAGACATGCGTTGAGAGGCAATATCCTGCTTTAAAATAGCATCCAAACCGTCAGGAACAAATAAAAACAGATGTAGCGAGAGAGGGTCTCCCTGTCGTAACCCACGGGAGGTGCGAATGAATCCGAGAGGGATTCATTAAGTATCACTGAATAGCTCACCGAGGTGACACCTCGGTGGGATAGCGAAATGACTTGTTGTATGGACTTGTGTTGATGCTTTATTTTTAAAATAGGGTGAAAACCTATTTCGAGAAAACTAAGTTTTTTTGTGGGTTCAGAAAGCTAACTAGACTAACAACATTAGTGTAGAGAAAGTAAGGAGGTATGGCATAATTGATTAGATGTTAAAAGGATTTAGTCAGAGCGCATGATGTCGAACACCATAAACATTTACTTGTGCTTCGTGTTGGAATCGATTATCATAATGTTCTTTGATTTATTTTGCCTTTTTGCGGGTAGTTAGATAACTGATTTATTTTTCTAAATAGACATTAACTTCTCCGTAATAACTTCTTAACTAAATTCAACATAATACAATTTAGAAAAAAACATACCGGCTTTATGTTTCAGTACACCTTTTTATGCACTTCCCGCGCATCAAGGCAAATTTAATTCATGGATCATGGCAATTTTTAGTAATTCATCAAGGCAATTTTAGTTTATAGATCATGACAATTTTAGTTTTTTGATCATGGTAATTCTAGTATTTTGATCATTAAAATTATTTTTTGTATGAACCATGGCAAATTTTAGTGCATGTATCATGGCAAGTTTAAGTAATTGACCATGACAATTTTAGTTTCTAGTTCATGGCAAATTTGAGTCATTGACCATGCATTTTTTAACTAATTGACGATGGATTTATTTTTAATTATTAATCGTGTCAAAATTATTTCATGGACCATGGACAATTTTAGTAATTCACCATGGCAAGTTTACTTTCTTAATTCACTTTTTTATATTATGTCAAAATTTTACTTTAAATGTAAAATAAAAATTAGTTGAAAAATGGCATGGCAACTTCAGTGTAAACATCATGGCAATTTATCTACAACAGACATGCAACTTTTGACCGCCAAAAAATATCGTCGAAACATATCGATATGGGATCTAGTTTTGTAGTTCTCGCTGCAACAGATTTAATGATGAAAACGGATTTTCAATCGGATTTTCATTTAAGAGATAAAACATTTTAAAGTTTGAAAAAACACAAAAGATTACTGCTGACATCATCTGTTTTAGTCCCTGTTTACATGCATGTGTGAAAAAACAAAAAGGCTGACGTGTCACAGTGGGTGGCTAGAAGGGTGTGTGGTCCGACCTCCTTCATCCCACACGTGTGGCACTTAGGCCAACTCTAGCGCACGACCCCAAACGGACGTCCGTTTAGCCCTGATTCTGTCCGTTTGGGTAGGGAAATGGGGTCGTGTCCGGGCAGTTTCTAGGATGCCGTGGCCGGGCGCCCAACGCGCGGACGCATCCCGACAGCATCCTGTCCGCGTACATTTTTCTTTCCAAGTCCATAATTTTTTTCATCATTGATTTTTGATACACAGGAATACATCACCAAATTTTGACTAGAAAAGCAAGACCAAATAAAACAAGAACCACAAGAATACATTTTAGAAGATATCTAACTTCCATAACTGCTCCTATAAGTTGGATTAGTGCCTTCTCGATGCATTCATTGTTGATCTGCTGAGGCTCCTCGATCTTCCGTGCTTCTTTCTTCTTCGAGTGTAAAGAAGTAGACGTTGCTTTCTCACATCTAGTCTCATGTCTAGCCTCTATTCTAGCAACTAGTGCACTAGTGGCATCTCTAGTCTCTATGCTAGCTAAAAGTGCACGAACATCTACTAAACTGCGCTCTATAAATATATCGATGTACTATTCTTCCCAATACCAAAACTTGCATCGATTATACACAATAAAATTTTAAGTTAGCATAACTAGTCAAATCCGAGAGCACAACCGAAGCTAAAGTACCACATACCCCATCATTTAAGCACTTGATGAACACCCATCTGGGATGTCCCAGCATTGTAGACACGCGGCACACGACCTTCTTTGGGTAGTCGTCGCACTTAATGAGTGGCAACGGTGCACCGACGAGCTTTTGGGCTAGCACCGAGCCCAACCGACCACCATTCGTGTATCTACCGACGGACCACCAGCGGTGTAGATCCGAGTAGTTAGAGGAAGAGCCACTACCTACATGCGGCCTTGCCAGGGCCTTTCGTCCCGGTGCCCGGCTAGTCCGTGGCGCGGCGCAGCCTCCCCCAGTCGGGGGAGCTCAAAACGACCGGATCCGCTCCAAATCCGGGAGCGGGGAGCGCAAATCAGGTGGCCATGGTCAGGTAGCTCGGGGGCTGGGCGAGCGCGCGTCTGAGCAGCACAGTGATACGCCTTCAACGTATCTACTTTTCCAAACACTTTTGCCCTTATTTTGGACTCTAACTTGCATTATTTGAATGGAACTAACCTATACTAATGTTGTTTTCAGCAGAATTGCCATGGTGTTATTTTTGTGCAGAAATAAAAGTTCTCGGAATGACCTGAAAATCCACGGAGACGCGTTTTGGAATTAATAAAAAATATTGGCAAAAGAATCAGTATCAGGGGGCCCACACCCTATCCACGAGGGTGCAGGGCGCCCCCCTGGGGTGCGCCCCTGCCTCGTGGGCCCCCTGAGACTCCACCTACCTCAACTCCAGCTCTATATATTCACGTTCGGGGAGAAAAAAATAAGGGAGAAGGATTCATTGCGTTTACGATACGAAACCGCCGCCAAGCCCTAATATTCCTCGGGAGGGCTGATCTGGAGTCCGTCCGGGGCTCCAGAGAGGGGAATCCATCGCAATCGTCATCATCAACCATCCTCCATCACCAATTTCATGATGCTCACAGTCGTGCATGAGTAATTTCATCGTAGTTTTGTTAGGGTTTGATCCCTAGTATCCATTATGTTCTAAGATTGATGTTGCTATGACTTTGCTATGCTTAATGCTTGTCACTAGGGCCCGAGTGCCATGATTTCAGATCTGAACCTATTATGTTTTTATGAATATACACTACAAAAAAAGACACATCCGTGACATTTTGGGCCAAACGAATTTTTTTCCTGTCATACTTATGACACTTCTATGACGATAATTGTGACAAAACCGGGTATCATCATAGATGTGGTGGGGTCCTACTTCTATGACAAAAAATCATGACAGAAAATGGGCTTTTCGTCCTGGGCGGGCCGGAGATGCAGCTGCATGACATTCTTTGGGCCGTCCATGACGGAAAAAACCGTCGTAGAAGCGAGGGCGAGGAAAATATCGGGGAGTTCCCGGTTACGGTGGGTGGTCGGGGGTCGAGCGATGCGCGTTTCTCTCATACGTACACATGTGTGTGCGAGGCATTGGGCTCTAACTGAACCCGAGCGAGGCGTTAGGCTCTAACTGAACCCGAGCGATTGCACAGCAGGCTACGCGTTACTGAACCCGAGCAATCGATCGATCCCTTGCTGTTAACTAAACCCGAGTGATTCCTTCGCTACTGCTGCTAACTGAAGCCGATTGAACACTGCTGCCTCCTTCCCTGGATGAACAGTGAGTGTTGTTGAGGGGGTTTGGATGAACAGTTCCCGATGGGGGTTGGATGAACAGGAACTCATGGTAGTAGAGGCCGTTGCCGCTGGATGAACAGTACCCCGATCGGTCGAGCCTGTGGATGAACAGGACCCCATGAAGGGCTAGTTGAATAGTAGCCGGTGGAGGGCTGGTTGAACAGTAGTTGGTGGAGGGCTGGATGAACAGTAGCCCATGGAGGGGTGGTTGAACAGGACCCCCATGGGGAGGGCTGGTTGAACAGTAGCTGGTGGAGGAGCGCGCGGTGGAGGCTGGATGAACAGGAGCCCGTGGATGAACAGTCACGGGTGGAGGCTGGAGGAGGCCGACGATGGATGAAGAGTAGCCCGTGGAGGCAGTCGACGGTGGAAATGAACAGTATCCCATGGAGTCCCGTTTTGCGGTACGCCACACCCCTCTCGATGAACAGGACCCCCGTTTCGACCGTAGTGCTCCAACACAAGTTCGTTTCCTCCGTTTTGCGGTACGCCACACCCCTCCCGATCAACAGGACCCTGTTTTGACCGTAGGAGGTCCGTTTCCTCCATTTTGCGGTACGCCAGACCCCTCCCGATGAACAGGGTCCCGTTTCCACCGTGGCCGGTCGAACACAAGGCCGTTTCCTCCGTTCTGCGGTACGCCAGGCCTTGTTTCCATCGGTTGTTCTATCCAAGCCGGTTGGCTCCCGATGAACACGACGACGCATTCCGTTCTGACCTAGCCGGTTAGCTCCCCATGAACACAACGACGACGCAGTTTCTCCGTTCTGACCCAACCACAGCCATGTACACAAGCCCTAGCCGTACGTATGCGTGAGTAGGCGTTCAAGACCCCGCCCGTATGTACATGCGTGGCCGTATTTACTTTCTTGCACCCTGGCCGCTGTACGTATGTGTACATGCTACGTGCGCGCCTCTACTAGCACACGTGCGCGCCTCTACTACCACACGTGCCCTTCCTTACACGGCCACGGTTCATCGTTGCAGCCTGCAGACAGACCGGTTGACCAGTATGTACGTACATGTTCGCGACCAGAATGACAACGCTACGTACACTTCGACCGGGTGGGTCCCGACTGTCAGGCACTTCCTTGCGTGCGAAGATGTAGCTGGTGGGTCCCAGCAGTTAGGGGGCGAATCATTTTTTTGCCCGTAATATGGACGCACTTTCTTGCGTGTGAAGATGTAGCTGGTGGGTCCCAGCAGTCAGGGGGCGAATCATTTTTTTGCCTGTAATATGGACACACTTCCTTGCATGCGAAGATGTAGGTGTTGGGTCCCAGCTGTGGACCCATCTATCAGCCTCTCCATGTACAGTACTCCGATGGAAGTCGTTCCTTGACCACATTGACCATGCCGCACCGAGAGCACCAGGGCGGTGGACGACGGCGAGGCCTACGAAGGGAACGACACGGAGCCGGGAAGACACGGCAGTGGCTGCCCACACGGTGGGGAGTACGAGGGTTGACTGGTTCGGCTACCGTCGCCGGAGAATAACAGCAGGTGTGGGTGAGTAGAGGGATGGCTAGGCCAGTGATGGGAGTACTATGGGGCGGTGAGGCCCGCGCGGCAGCACAGCTGGCCGCGGGAGGAGGGAGCAGGCAGTCCCGCCTACGCTTGTTTGAGCACTTGGAGCAGGAAGAGTAGAGATTGAAGAAGCACGGCGGCCGTTGGATGGACATCCAACAGTCACTGCTTGTGCGTCAACCTTTTTTTACGAAAGCCTCGAATCTGTTGGAAACAGCATACATCCCATCTGCCATTATTTCTAATAATTTACAGCCCATTTGCTAATTCTTAAGGTTTTTTGGATCCCATATTCTTTTTGTTAGCATTACAGCCCATATTGTGGCCATGGTTAAAAAATTATACGAAAATTTGCATATTTCGATGCGGTCCGAACCGTTTTTAATCCTGAAATTTCGAGTCACGTTCAAACTGATTTTAAAAATATATGTATTTCATTGTAAAATCCAACAAAGCATAAAAATTAATGCAATTTAAAATCTCAAAATGAAAAAAAAAGAAATTTGAAACTAATTGCTGGTTTGATGTGTTTTAAAAATGTACAACCCATTTCTCATTACTGATAGGCCATTTTCTCGGCCAGCCGAATGAAGCTCTCCTTGTCTTGAATTTGCAGCCCAACAGGCCTCACAAAGCGACTTACTTGATAAAATCACAAAAAAAACTGGGCTAGCCATTTTCAGAAAGAACAAAAAAACTACTGGGCTGGTCTGTGGTAAACATAAAAGAAAAGGTTGTTTAGACAGGCCAGAGTGCCCCGCACAGCCCAGTTGACACCCTGCTTCCGTCTCAAAAACAAATTAGATAAATGCCACTCCAATTATGGCGATTCATAAAAATGCCACTGCAATTTCTAAACTTTGAAAAATGCCATTTCCAGTGGCATTTTTCGAAATCTGGAGTGGCATTTTTCAAAGTTTGCAAATTGCAGTGGCGTTTTTCAAAGTTTGCAAATTGTAGTGGCGTTTTTCAAAGTTTGCAAAAATTGTAGTGACATTTTTCAAAGTTTGGAAATTGCAGTGGCATTTCTCGGAATCACCAGATTTGGAGTGGCATTTATCACATTAACCCAAAACAAAAATAACTGGGCGAGCTGCTGGGTCCCTGGTGTCAGCCGCTCGTTGTGCAATTCTCTCGTTTATTGACTACGTTGGCAATGGCATGGGACCTAGATGTCAGAAATCCATTAGGAGAAGCCATTTTTTATTGGCTTAAAATAAGGAGGCACTTGCTTGCGTACTGCCATGACCTTGGTGGGTCCCCACTGTCATCCTCTCCACGTACAACCATCTCCTGATTTTGTACACGTCAACCTGGTAGGCCCACAAGTCAGCCACTAAACCCATGGCGGACAAATACAACCCATTAAAAAATAACATGCCATTCCATACATTCAAACGAAAAGTTCAACATTCAAAGCAAAGTAACAGGTCTGATCTAGATATAGAGTACTGAACTTGCACGTTGACAACCATCATAGCCAAGTTAACTCTCTACTCCCACTAATACAATAGTAGTGTACAAGTACTAACTTACTCTTAGCTAACTAGACGATGCCGGCTGCCATCTGCGGTACACGCTAAACGCCGGCACCAGCATCCTCCGCCTCACCTCGAACTTGCCAGAGGTGTGATAGGGCGCGTTGCTCACGCGCGTTGGCCCTTTCCATGCCAACATGGTCCACCGAAGCTTTGGCTTCTAAGCGAGAAACCCACTTGATGAGCTTGTAGTAAAATTCGGCATCGCGAACGCGTGCGTGCCTGACAGCCTCTAGGGCTATTTGCCGGGTGCCGGGCTCCACGTAGTCGGCCCAGTTGCGGGTGCTCTACTCACGACTCAGAGCGTCGATGCGCTACTGCTCCATGTCCCACTGGCGATGCAAATCAGCAATACGCTGCTCCTCCGCCAGGCGGTCGCGCTCCAACAACTCCTCATACTCCGCATTGCCATCTAAGGACCGATAGAATGCCTCCTCCCTCCGTCTGCCTTTCGGTGAAAACCGAACACTAGTTCCGGCGGTGACCACCTCCGGCGTCGCCTATCACGGACGGGCGGGGGCATGGCGGACGTGGCGAGAGCGAGGATAAGTGGCGAGCAACATCGGGCCGGTGGGGGCTTATGAGGATAGGGCGAGTTCGGTGATGGTGCCACCAGAGAAGCCCGGGAAACAGTAATTATAGGCGGAAGGTAGGCGAACTAGCGTGTCACGGGAAACGTGACGGTCATCGCGGTCATCAGAATTCAATGCATAAGCAAGCATGGCTTAGCACGCCAGCTTGCCGTGGAAAACTAGAAAAACTGAAATTATGACTGTGCCATCCTGTCCCGTCAGTGGTGCATCCCATCCGTGCTGGGTCGCACGCCGGCATGATGGTCAAACGAGTGCACTCGAATCATCCAGATGAGGTACTCCCTCCTTGTCAAAAATGATTCCACAGGTTTAAAAGGCCCACAACAATTAAAATGCATCTTTTTTCGCATCAGTTAGCTGCCTTAATTACGACCGGCTGCATGCAGCCACTCAGAATTGCTCAGCCAGTACGCGGAGCAGCATGCAACGAGTCGCAGCCGAGGGCACACATGCAGCCACTTAAATCGTTGGAATTAATTAGGCTTAAACTTCTGCATGCAGCTAATTATTGCCATGCCTTGGTCTTGCTGCTTTGGCTCACGGGACTAATAAACCCAGATGGAGGGAGTACCTTGGTTGGTGAGATTTTTTAATTAAGCCCTGCAAACCGGAAAGGAGGTACTAGTACGTGCGTAATCCACTATTTATTCGTGTAGGATCAAGTAGGTTGTTTCTTGAATTGAGGCCTGCAAACCGGAAAGGAGGTAGTACGTGCGTGATCCGCTATTTATCCATGTAGGATCGAGTAGGTCGGATAGTGTACGTGTAGGATCGAGTAGGTCAGATGGTGTACGTGTACGATCGCATTAGCTGATGAACGTTAGCTGGGAGATAGGGCATTTGCGAACGTTTTTGCTGGCAGTTTCTTCAGATTCACACGGCATTTTCTTCAGAGCAGCTTGTCACTTTCTTCAGAGGTAGGCATTTTTATTCAAAAAACTGCCACTTCGGATCTTGTGTCGCAACTAAAACTGCCAGGTGCACATTACTGCATTAGTAGACTAGCTAGTGATCGATCAGTAACTTGTAAACACTGAGCGAACAGAAATAAGGAATTGTTAGTAACTTGTAAACACTGAGAACAAAGAAATAAGGATCATGTTGTGGACAGCAGTAAGAGTCGGTCCGCTCGAAATGTACACACGAGACTCACAGGCTTGGCATTGTAATACATTCACATTAGTAGCCCAAATTCAAAACCAACTAGTATGATTCACATACATAAGATCAACATGTTAATGCATCTCAATGATTCACAGATCATATACAAATATGTAGCTCCAAAAGCAAAGATCTAGAAAAAACATATGTCCTTCCTACTAACATGGATGCTTCTCTTGGCCAACATTCAGTACAGACTAAAAGACAAATTTGTTTGTGAAGTCTATAATTCCTCTTGCAAACGTAAGTGGTTTCACCAACAGCTGGAACCATGAGAATGAACCACACATGATGGAGGAACATCCACTACAATATGATTTGGTCTTCTCTCAATCACACGACAAGACTATTTTCGGAATACAAACTTTAACTTAGGCAAAATGATGCCCATTGTATAATCATACCAAAGCAATGAAGCACCTAGTGTTGGCCAATAAATAGTACAGTACTATTTTTCTACGGTCCATGAAATGATTATCCAATCTTTCTGTGTATATTTTCAAATGGCACTGCATGCAGTGACTATACTATTCTCTTGTGCAGTTCAACCAAAATTGCCGTCACTTTGTTTGTTTGCCAAATAGCAATGGGCAGGCATCTCTGTCTGCACAAATATCAAGCAACTAGTAAACATATACCCCACCTTGTATTTTCAGTTTAAACACATCTCTTCCGCTTAGCATCTGTCATGTTTTGCACTGGACAATTTGATACACTCATGTTTTGCCCTGGACAATTTCATACTGAATTGATTTGCTGGTTTAGAGCAGAAATATAGCACCTATTCTTCATCATACCAAGGATATCCATGTTCGCAGTGATGGAAGAGGTGAAATCGATACAACCAAAATTGAGCATCCAATCATTGAATCATGTCCTGCACCTCCAATGTAGGTCCACCCTGCCAATAAATTCACATGCAAACCACTAGTATTACTATCTAATGACAGTACAAAAAGAGTAGCAAGATAGTAGCAAACCATGTACCTTCGTAATGAACAGCTCATAGTGCCACCAATTGGATATAAAGGTTTGGAAGAAAACATGCTCCTAATGTTGAACCATTTGGACTTTTTGTGCAGCTCCACTAAAATTGAGCATCCCTGTTTGCATAGATATTGAAAGTGTCATTACTATAAAATTGGCACTAGTTGAAGCATAGACTCACAAATATAAGCATTCCAATTTCTAAATGGGAAAGGGTAGGAAGACTGTTTCTAACCACCTGTTTGAAGGAATAAATAAGGCAACATCGGCTGATGTCAGGAAGGCATACATAGTTTTTTCTGAAAAATTGAACCATTCCTCACCTTTCCTCTTCTTTCAAGAATATTTTGTGCAGTTCAACTAAAATAAAATGCCATCACCACCTTGAACATTCAGTGACACTGTACAAAAGGAAATGACTTAACATTACATCATGATGTCAGGTATGTAGTCGAGAGGCATTAGAGACAAACATACAGACCCCCTCCGATAACATAATGAACATTAATTTTAACAAAGGTGTGACTAGTTTTACTGGGATAATTTGAGTGAACTCTACACCCTCTGTTCCTTAATATAAGACGTTTTCGCAGTTCAATTTAAAGTACCCAACGTCTAGTATTTAGAAAAATAGGTAGTAGTTTTCTTGAGCACATATCTAGGAACGCTTGCCACACTTTATTTATGCCCATACGCTAATGCAACACCATTCGAATAGTACAAATATACACTAATCCAGTGGCTAGTGCAACAGTAGAGTAGTTATTTTATTACAAGGTAGAGTACAATGGTTTACTGAACAGATTTCAATAAACTCTAGCACTGGAAGATTTCTATAAGAATTAACAATACAAAATGTAAAGGTAACAAGTTTCAGCATTGGTATGCTAGTTGTGCATGAGCATTAAACCAAATACAAAAGTCTGAAGGTAACTGGCATTATTAACTAATGACAGTATAAAAAATTGCAAACCATGTACCTTCAAGGTAAATATTATTTCGAACTCGAGGGGACCTAAAAATTGTTATCCCAATCTTGATAATCGGTCAAACATAAAAACTTGATCGAACAAATCAAGAGAACAGCCGGAGGAGGAGGTGCCCACTCTTGACCTTTCCTCTTGAAACTGTACAAAAAAATTGACTTATCTCATGATAGTGAGGTATGTAATCTATAAGCATTAACAGTGCAAAAATCTGAAGGTAGTAACAACATTCATCATTGGTATACTGGCTGTGCAACACCATTAGAATGCCTTAGCTGAAAAACCTTTAATACATCCACAATCAATAGCTAACCCTGAAATAATCAAGTGACATTAAATGGCATTGCTTAAATTTATCGGTGGCATTAGACTGAGTGCAGCATTAGTTAAATGTGGCATCACTTTAGCAGTAGCATTGCTTGACTTGACTGTTGGCATTATACTAGCAGCAAAAAAGTGGCAATAAGAGCATGGGAGGCCCATTCAGACACTGGGTGCACCAGTACGATGTACCTCCACGGACGCATAGAGTGGTGAGGGAGGTATGGTTGCCCAGAGCAACAAATATCCATGCAGCATATGTGGATTATGTCCCATTTTTGTTCTCTTTAGCCACCTTTTTCCTATGTGAGAACAACAAACCGATTGACCTGGTCATTCTCTATTGCGTTGTAATGCCTTTCTACCCTTCTTCAACCAAGAGACACGAGACTCGTTCCATAGCTACTGATTTTCCCCTTTTGAACCTGTCGGCGTTCTGGGAACGGGGGTCCCCAGACTTGCCTGCCTGCGGCCTACGGCGTGGCTCAAAGGGGGGCCCAGCACGGCCCAGCTTCACCAACTCAAACTCAAGACCCTCGCGAGGGGCCAAGCCTCGCGGGGTGCACGACGCGGAGCCTCCTCAGGCAAGGCCTCATCAGGTAGGCTCACGAGGAGGCGGAGAGATCAAGGCAGGGTACCTCACGACGTGCCCATGACGCAAGCCATGACAACTCAGGGCGCCAGGCGGGTGCCAGCCCGCGCAGCGTCCTCCTTTCCTCTTTGGTGCAAAGGGGGCAAGCGCAGCCGCGGAGTACCGAGGCATCAGGAAAAGGTTGCCATTCCGGTGCAACGAGACCAAGACCAGGAGGACTACGAGACGGAGGTCATCGTGGAGCCCAAGACAGCGTCATCACCAGAGCTTTGCGCAGGCGAAGACTACTTTTGTCAGGATAGCTGATGCTTGCTGTCCCCCTTCAAATTAGCCCGCCATTGTTGGCTCCCTTCCCGCTCAATATTTGGGAAGAGGACCAGGGCCTCTATAAATAGGACCAGCCACCCGCACAGCAAAGGGGAGGTCGTCCAGTTGGAAGAAGAGAGATAGATAGATAGAGAGAGAGAGAGAGAGAGAGAGAGAGAAATGTGACTGAACTCCTCCCAGCAGTTCATCGCCCCAGCCAAGAATAGACCCTCGCGGGGCTGTTCTTCCTTGTATTGTTCATCATCATCAGCCCAAGAGGCAATCCACTCACCACACACTGGAGTAGGGTATTACACCACAACGGTGTCCCGAACCGGTATAAACCCTGTGTCTCTTGTGCTGTTCCTCCCATAGATTTTATCCTAGCGTGGCGGAGGGGTGCAGGTAGGTAGGAGGCGAAATCTCCGCGCGCACCCCAGTGTTCGAACCTCAAGGGTCTGCCGGAACCCGAAATCCGACATTTGGCGCGCCAGGTAGGGGTGCGCCGGAATTCGTCTTTCACCACCCAGTTCTCCTCCGACCATCACGCTCATGTGTGACGCTTGTCGGGCCCGCGCGGAGCGCCGGGCCGCCCTCGCTTCCCGCGTCGCCCAGATGGCCCCTGTCAGCGGGCGTCCTCGCCGTTCCCCGTCACCTGCCGTCAACGCCGCCATCGGCCCGGCGGGGGACGAGCAGCAAGCATCATCCCGGCATCTGTCCGTGCGGCAAGACGGCCGCACCGCAACTCCCTCGCTCACCCCAGCTGGTTCTTCGCCCCGCGTGCTCCGCGCGCCCATTGGGCCCCGCAACCTCTCCCCCGCCTATCGCGCTGCACCAACACCCCAAGTCATCGCGGCCCTCTTGGGCGGCTCGCAGGCGCCGCCTACAAGTTACCACATCAAGCCGTTCATCCACCGGATCAGCGCCGCTTCCACGCGGCAGGGGGCTCCCCTGGATCGGGCGGCGCCCGAGACCGGCTTGAGCTTCAGCCCGGAGGACCACCCCTCCAACTCGGCCTGCTCGGGCGTGCTCCCCATGCTATGCACCCCCACCATCTGCCAGGTGGCCGTCACCAGAACTCTCATCGATGGCGGGGCGGGCCTCAGCGTGCTCTCAGTCGAGGTCTTCAACCTCTTCTGCATACCCCTGGAATGGTTACAGCCCAGCCGGCCCTTCTCAGGTGTTGGGGGCAGGTCGTCCAGCTCCTTGGGGCAGATCCGGCTCCCAGTGACCTTCGGCACCTACAACAACTTCCGCACGGAGCTGGTCGACTTCGACATCGCCCCCATCGGCCTCCCCTACAACGCCATCCTCGGCTATCCAGCACTGGCCCAGTTCATGGCCGCAACGCACCCGGCGTACAACCTGATGAAGATGCTCGGGAGCAGCGGTGTCCTCACCGTGCACGGGGATACCGGTGACGCTCTACGGGTGCTCAAGCTCGTCTTCAAGACAGCAGCGTCGGCACAGCCTGCCGACTTGGAGGCCCCCGAGCCCAAGGGGGCTGCGCCCGCCAAGAAGAAGCGGTTGTTCACCCAAGACAAGGCAGAAACCAAGCGGATACCCGTCAATGAGGACGGGTCCACCAACGCCACTTTCACCATAGGCGCCCACCTCAAACTCGAGCAGGAGGAGGCCCTGGTCGGGTTCCTGTGCGCAAACAAGAAGGTATTCGCTTGGGAGCCAGACCAGTTGGCAGGGATCCCTAGGAGTGTAATCGAGCATCACCTCAACGTGTGCCCCAACATGCGCCCTGTGAAGCAGAAGGCCAGGCGGCAGTCCACAGAAAAGCAGGCCTTCATCGTCCAAGAGACCCGCAAGTTAGAGGCCGCTGGGGTCATTCGCAAGGTCCGATACCCAGATTGGTTGGCCAACCCTGTCGTTGTGCCGAAGAAGGGAGGGAAGGAACGCATGTGTCTCGACTTCACCAACCTCAACAAAGCGTGCCCGCAAGATCCGTTCCCGCTCCCCTGCATCAACCAGATCGTTGATTCCACTGCGGAATGCGACCTGTTATGCTTCCTGGATGCCTTCTCTGGGTATCACCAGATCAAGATGGCGGTAGAAGACGTCGAGAAGACGGCCTTCATAACCCCGTGTGGGGTGTACTGCTACACCTGCATGCCATTCGGGCTGCGTAACGCAGGGGCGACCTTTCAGCGGCTGATGCATATCACCTTGGGCCCGCAGCTCGGGAAGAATGTTGAAGCTTACGTCGATGACATCGTGGTAAAATCTCGAGGGGCCAGGACCTTGATACAAGGCCTGGAGGAAACCTTCGCGAGCCTCAACACAGTGAACCTATGGCTCAACCCACAGAAGTGTGTGTTCGGAGTCCCCTCGGGCAAGCTCTTGGGTTTCCTCGTGTCCCACCGAGGCATCGAGGCTAACCCGGAGAAGGTCAAGGCAGTGGAAGACATGATCCCGCCGAAGACCCTCGGAGAAATGCAGAAGCTCACGGGGCGCGTGACCGCGCTAGGGCGCTTCATCTCCAAGTTGGGGGAACGAGCCCTGCCCTTCTTCCAACTAATGAAGAAAAAGGGGCCCTTCGAGTGGACTGAAGAGGCCGACAAGGCGTTCCAGGATCTCAAGAGATACCTGACCAGCCCACCGATCATGGTGGCCCCGCGCCCACAGGAGCCCCTGGTGCTCTACCTCGGTGCCACTCCCTACTCCGCCAGCGCAGCCTTGGTAGCAGTCAGAGAGGAGCGCCGAATCAAAACCACAGCAGTAGCCCGGGGCAAGGCAGAACAGGGACAAGGAAGGCCCACGGAAACCACCATCGCGGCTGAGGAGGATCAGCCGCCGCAGAGAGGCGCACCAGAGGCGGAAGAGGCCCCTCTTCCAGATGGCCAGACTCAGGAGGCCTCAATCCCTCAAGAGGCGCCACAGTCTCCGAAGGGAGCCACCAGCACTGACGCACGCCACCTCGTTGAGCACCCAGTGTACTGCGTCAGCACAGTGCTGCGGGATGCAAGAGCACGGTACCCCATGCCTCAAAAACTCCTCCTCGCGCTACTGGTGGCTTCGCGCAAACTGCGGCACTATTTTCAAGGTCACCCCATCAAGAGTGTCTCATCATACCCCCTGGAGAGGGTGCTCAGGAGCCCCAATTCAGCTGGGAGGGTCGCTGAGTGGAACATAGAGCTGCAAGCGTTTCAGCTCGAATTTAGCACGACCAGAGTCATCAAAGGAGCAGCGTTGGCGGATTTTGTGGCAGAATGGACGGAGGCGCCAGGCCTCAAGGCCGACGAGGATCGGTCCCTCTCCCCGGGAAGCGAGGCGCCAGAAGGCCGGGTCATGTACTTCGATGGGGCGTTCTCCAGACACGGCGCAGGGGCTGGGGCGGTGCTTATATCGCCCACCCAAGACAAGCTCTATTACGTCGTGCAGCTTTGTTTCCAGCAAGGCGAAAAGGTCTCCAACAACATAGCGGAGTATGAAGGTTTAATAGCGGGCATGAAGGCCGCAGCTGCCCTGGGGGTGAAACGCCTCACCATCAAGGGCGATTCGCAGCTCCTTGTCAATTTCTCCAACAAGGTGTACGAGCCGAAGGATGAGCACATGGAGGCCTACCTTGCAGAGGTCTGTAGGATGGAGAAGCAGTCCTGGGGGTTGGAGTTGCAGTATGTTCCCCGTGGCACCAATCAGGAAGCCGATGACATCGCCAAACGCGCGTCCAGGCGGTTACCTCAGGAGCCTGGCATTTTCGAGGAGCGGCACTTCAAGCCTTCAGCCTTACCGTCATTATCAAACACGGCTCAGCCCAGGGAAGAGCTCCCTCAGCCACCTGCTCAGGAGTCCCGGCCTGTGGCCCGGCCTCGGGAGCACGCCTGCTCCTGACAATGGAACCTCAGGAGGGATGTTGGATGATGGAGCTCCGGAGCTACTTAACGCAAGGGACCCTGCCGGAGAAGGAGGAGGAAGCAGAGCAAGTAGCGCGCCAGGCCACGGCATACTGCATCAAAGATGGAGAGCTCTACCGGAAGCGGCCAAATGATGTATCCCTGCGCTGCATCTCCAGGGAGCAAGGGAAGGAACTACTGGAAGATATACACGGTGGAGACTGCGGACATCATTCGTCATCACGGACCCTCATTGGCAAGGCATTCCGCAGTGGGTTTTATTGGCCCACCACGCTCAATGACGCCGTTGAACTAGTGAAAGCTTGTGAGGCCTGCCAGTTCCACGCCAAGCAGATCCATCAGCCGGCAGGGGGCTTGCAGACTATCCCCCTTTCGTGGCCATTCGCAGTCTGGGGGCTCGACATCTTGGGTCCGTTTCCTCGGGCGCTAGGGGGCTACCGCTACCTTTACGTTGCCGTGGACAAGTTCACCAAGTGGGCTGAAGTGGAGGCTGTCCGCACCATCCCTGTGGGTTCCGCAGTCAAGTTCATCAAGGGCATCGTGAGCCGGTTTGGGGTGCCGAATCGCATCATCACGGACAACGGTTCGCAGTTCACCAGTAACCTCTTCAAAACATACTGTGCTAACCTTGGAACGCAGATATGCTACACTTCAGTGGTGCACCCCTGAAGCAACGGCCAAGCCAAGCGAGCCAACGCGGAGGTCCTGAGGGGCCTCAAGACCAGGACATTCAAGAAGAAGCTGGAGGCTTGCGGCAGAGGTTGGTACGACGAATTGCAGTCCGTGTTGTGGTCCATCCGCACCACCGCGACCAAGCCGACTGGAGAGACCCTGTTCTTCCTGGTCTATGGAATGGAAGCAGTCCTCCCTCACGAGGTCAGACGTCGCTCCGCGTGGGTCCTGGCGTTCGATGAGGCACAGCAGGACGCCATGTGGGGGACGGACCTCGTGCTGGGGGAAGAGCGTCGCCGGGAAGCCGCGCTGCGAGCGGCGAGGTACCAACAAGCACTGCGGCGATATCATTGCCGCAACATCCGTCCCAGGACTCTTGAGGTAGGAGACCTCGTGCTTAGGCGGGTTCTCTCCAGGGAGGGATTGCACAAGCTCTCTCCCATGTGGGAGGGCCCGTTCAAGGTTGTTCATGTTTCCAGGCCCGGCTTCGCGCGCTTGGAGACTCAGGAGGGAGTGCCGGTCCAGAATGCGTGGAACATCCAGCACCTCCAGAGGATCTACCCTTGAAAAGGCCCAGAGCCTGTGAAGCAAGGCGAGTGCCTGTGAAGCTATCACATTTTGGAAAAGGCCCAGAGCCTGTGAAGCAAGGCGAGTGCCTGTGAAGCTATCGCGTTTTTGAAAAGCCCGGAGCCTATGAAGCAAGGCGAGTGCCTGTGAAGCTATCACGTTTTGGAAAAGGCCCGGAGCCTATGAAGAAGGCCAATGCCTGTGAAGCTCGCCGCCCGTGACACTCTCACATAATAATGAGTTGGGGCTGTACACGCCCCGGAGTCTCAGGAGCGCCGGCCTCAGGCCCTGGGGCTCCCTCCCACGCCCAGTGGCAGCACTTAGCTCCGCGCTGGTGAGAAGACGTCGAAGACTAGACTAGGTGCCGGACGCGGCTTTTCATTTGCTTTCCGCAGTTGGCTTGTTCCTCTTCATTTGAAGTTTTATTGAAGTTGTTGCCGTCTTTGGCTTGTGGTTCTTCGGCTTTTCACTCTCCTGCCTCGATTTCTCTTGTGCAAGGCCTCGCGAGGAGGAGAGCCGAGCGCCCTCGCGAGTGTTCCTATCCTAGTCACTTAAAGAGTTCGCGACCTGGGCCCCTTACAGGAGCACCCTTCCAGCCCGTGCCCCACGGGCACCGCGACACAAACAAAGGGCATGGGTTGGTCGCCCCCCCCCCGGCCGGGGCCGGGAACTATCCACGCTCGGGCACATAGCCGGAAGGTACAACAACGAAAGCAGAACGATGACTAACAGCAATAACCCAAACACGCCCCCGTGGGGCTCCGCACTATTGTCTTTGTTACGCAGGAAAAAGGGAAAAGGAAGAACAAATCCGGCGCGGCTCACCTCACACCGGCCCACAGGGAAGGCCCGAGCTGCCTCCAGAGCTCAGGCGGACTCCCTCTCGCGCTTCACCAGGGCGCAACAGCGGGCGGACACGTTGCCAGCCCCCAAGCAGATATGACGGCGTGGAGGCTGATCGCGGCCACCGCTAGAGGAGTCGCCGCCTGAAGAAGAGCCAGAGAAGCTTAAGGAACCCCGAATGCCGCCCGCCGTGCGAGCGCTGTTCTCTCCATCATCACCGGAGCTGGGTTCCCAGCCGCGGTCGTCACCCTCGGGGCAACACCCTACGCGGCGACCATCTTCCCCAAACACCCTCACGTAGAGGGTGGCGTCGCCATCGAACTTGAAGTGTAGGGTGCACCGATGGCTCAGGCCACGCGCGCGGGCAAACGTCTGCCAACCGCGGGCCAGGGACAGGCTCCCGGCCGCGGAGACCTCCAGAGAGACCCATGAGGCCCGGCTGCAGCAGCCGTCGGCCTGGAGCCAGAGGCCGCCCGGGGCGCCGGCCGGGAGCTCGCCGAGGAG
Organism: Triticum aestivum; assembly: GCF_018294505.1. NCBI lineage: Eukaryota > Viridiplantae > Streptophyta > Magnoliopsida > Poales > Poaceae > Triticum > Triticum aestivum. Next base: position 503,825,398 of record NC_057800.1, on the reverse strand, counting down.
GAAGCGAGGAAGCGGAAGCCGGGTGCTAGCCGGCTCCGCCGACCACACGATGAACTCCGGCAGCACTTCAACAGCACGAACGTGTGGCCTGGGGGGCGCGCAGCCGGAGCGCGCCCTCCCGGCTGCAGCAATCCGCCCGTCGCCGTGCTGAAGATCGCCTCCACGGCCGCGGGGAGCCACCATGATGGCCACGGGATGCTTGCGAGGGCGCCCTCGGCCGCGCTTGGGTGGGGGACAGGCGGGCTCAACCCGGCAAGCCTTCCCCTTCTCGGCGGCCGAGAACCTCCTCGACGGGGCCATGAAGAAAAAGGAGAAGTAAGGGGGGATGAACTGGAAGGGCGCGCGCCGGTCCATACTTATGGCTGGCGATGGCCAACCAATGGCCCCCACGATCGCAGGTAATTATGACCCGCTTTGCATGCAGGGACTTGTCCAATCCGTGCAGTTGCCGAGGCGCCATGGGGAAGTGGAGACACCCACGTCCAATTAACCGCCACGCGGCGCCCAAGGCCGCAGGTTGTTAGGGCTCACGGCGCTTCGCTCTTGCCCTTCCGCCTCCCTGCACGGCCAAGTCCGGGCGCGCCTTGGGCCCGGGGGCTACTGTCGGCGTTCTGGGAACGGGGGTCCCCAGACTTGCCTGCCTGCGGCCTGCGGCGTGGCTTAAAGGGGGGCCTAGCACAGCCCATCTTCACCAACTCAAACTCAAGACCCTCACGAGGGGCCAAGCCTCGCGGGGCGGATGACGCAGAGCCTCCTCAGGCACGGCCTCATCAGGCAGGCTCACGAGGAGGCGGAGAGATCAAGACGGGGTACCTCGCGAGGTGCCCATGACGCAAGCCATGACAACTCAGGGTGCCAGGCGGGTGCCAGCCCGCGCAACGTCCTCCTTTCCTCTTTGGTGCAAAGGGGGCAAGCGCAGCCGCGGAGTACCGAGGCATCAGGCAAAGGTTGCCATTCTGGTGCAACAAGACCAAGACCAGTAGGACTACGAGACGGAGGTCATCGTGGAGCCCAAGACGGCATCATCACCAGAGCTTTGCGCAAGCGAAGACTACTTTTGTTAGGATAGCTGATGCTTGCTGTCCCACTTCAAATTAGCCCGCCATTGTTGGCTCCCTTCCCGCTCAATATTTGGGAAGAGGACCAGGGCCTTTATAAATAGGACCAGCCACCCGCACAGCAAAGGGGAGGTCGTCCGGTTGGAAGCAGAGAGAGAGAGAGAGAGAGAGAGAGAGAAAGGTGACTGAACTCCTCCCAGCAATTCATCGCCCCAGCCAAGAATAGACCCTCGCGAAGCTGTTCTTCCTTGTATTGTTCATCATCATCAGCCCAAGAGGCAATCCACTCACCACACACTGGAGTAGGGTATTACGCCACAATGGTGGCCCGAACCAGTATAAACCCTGTGTCTCTTGTGTTGTTCCTCCCATAGCTTTTATCCTAGCGTGGCGGGGGGTGCAGGTAGGTAGGAGGCGAAATCTCCGTGCGCACCCCAGTGTTCGAACCTCAAGGGTCTGCCGGAACCCGAAATCCGACAAGACCTAGATGTGGGTTCGATGGCTACTCTCTTGGATAGTACAGTCTCCTTCCCTTTCCTTATTCAACCCAGACATGGATTAGTCTGCATGAAGTAGGGTTTCCTTTAATAGTGCAAATTAAGGTTTTTGTCTGCGTGACCAGCTGAGCAGAGGATAGCAAATTGGGAAGATGGTGGAGTGGAAAAATATCCACATGCAGCGAAGTGGCAGATGGGGCAATAGAACAAGGGTACGGTTCGAAAAGAGGTAGCATACCTGAGGGTCGACGGGAAGTGGCTTCACTCGTGATCATCGTCCTCCTCACACACTACGGCAGCGAGCTTGGGGACGGACGCCATCCCACGCGGGCGCTAGGTCTGAGAGGACGGCCTTGTCATAAATGTGTGGCCTCGCTCGCCGACGAGGAGTGCATCAATAATGCACGTCCTTTTCTTCCCCGGCGGATCTGTGACCACCAATGAGGAGGGAGAGAGAGGCCGTCTTTTTTAGATCCGGAGAGAGGGTGATAGTGTGAGAAGCAAGTGGGCAGCCCTTAGCAAGAAAGCGCTGAAGCTCCAACCTATATATCTTTTTTATACTACTAGTACTAGAGGTGGAGTAGTGGTAGAGTAGTTTATATTTTCTCTTCATACAGTACCAGTTAGTCATGCTTCAAAACTGAATGGCACGTCATCAAAAAATAAAGTCGAGAAATAATGCGGCACTTCGGGCCAACGCGGCCAGATCGCATTTTGCACGAGAAATGACAGACCATGTTTCATTGACATGTGGTCCCGTTCCAACATGTCAGTGAGACGACGGTGAGTCCTTTTGTACAGTTGCCGAACGTAGGCCGGGGCGCCTCTTCGAGTACCGTGGCAACCGTCCACCACCTCTTCGCCTTCCCCTCTCGATTTGGAACTGCTATCACATGCTCTTCCTCCCTCCTCCATTTTCCTTCACCCTTCCTTCGGCCATTGTTCGACTGTCTTCTCCATGGAGGGAACAAGCCATAAACGACCCCGTTATTCTTGCCCCGATCTGAAAGATGACGTGGTGGAGGAACTCATTGATCGGTGTGACGTCATCACCTCGGCTAGCATGGAAGGTTTGTTCAAGACCATTCTCGACTAACATCATTATAAGGAACCCAAGGTTCGAGGAGCGGTTTGATCTCCCTTATCTTCTTCGTTATAAGCTTGTTCGCATGGGCGCGGACGACGGAGGCCTCGCCTTGTGCAAGTTGATGCCGCTTGATAACGATACATGTGATGTCAAGATGCCATCACTTAAGGGTAAGGCCTGGGCTGGCGCAAATGGAGATTGGGTTGTTTATATTGGGTACAATTGCGAGTGGGAACTTGTGAATGTGTACACTTGTCAGCAGATTCCACTTCCAAAAATCTCGGAGTGCCCTAAGATTGAGCACACAGATGATCTACGTACATTCAAATACGATCATGGTGGTTGTCATCTACGGAAGATAGCAATTTATCGAGTTCCCAACCGCTCTTGGAATTACGAGAACTATGAAGTTGTTGCTATCTTCTACAAGCTTGTTGCCTCCGTTACTGATTCCATGGTTCGTCCATGGATATTGCTCAAAATCAGTTTCTGTACACGGATGACTACTGTGATGCAATTGAATACGAGGATCTTCTGTTTGCTGCCACCACTCATGGCACTATTTTTGCATGGGATCCTCGTAGTTTTGGTACGTTTGTCTTCCACCCTAATTAAAATCGTTTCATTCACATGCATGCGGGTTAGCAAGTTTCCATTTACTAATTAACCTTCTTGTGTTTCCAAGGTCCTGTGAAAATTCCACCACCTATACTTGAAAAAAACTATAACCAAGGGGCAGATGACGATGGTGATGATCACGAGCATGAGGACGAGCAGAACTTATATACTCAGTGGCGCCTGGCAACTAATTCCGATGGATCACTTCTTCTTGTCTGTATACAGTGCACTGAGATTGTTACTACTGAGGGAGCAGGTGTTGTCTCCCATGGTCGCCCTCTCCGGACCTATTCCAACACCTGTTGCAGGGTATTCGGGATGGATACTAATGTGCTAGCTCCAACACCTTCTCCCTGGTTCGGTATTGATAGTCTTGGAGAAAACTCGCTCTTCCTTGGACCAAACTATCCAATGATGGTGAAAGGCGATCCAGCTGATGTTGACACAACGTTATTACCATTTATGAGAAGTAACTGTATCTATACCTTGGAGATTGCGGTGGTTCCCTACCCTGGTCCTGATATATGCCGCTTCAGCCTGGATGATCAGTCCTGCGTTGCTCTCGATATTGACAATAGCTGGCCCTTTCCAGAGCACATATGGTTCAAAGCAAGCGTTTCCAACGCTGAGGATTGGTTGAGTTGAAGTTCATTTCATTGCTTGTTATCTGTTGTGTGTTGAAAACTTCAGTATTTACTAGAATGTTTTGTTGGAAATAATCTATAATCCAACATGTATCCTCGTTGTCGTTGTCTGTTGATGACTTGTTGTATGAAATGAATGGTACATTTGCAAATGCATGTCATAGACTCAATTTATGAATGGTTTTCGAGTCACTTCTTGGAGTGTGAGTACCGTAGTAGTATAGCCAGCATCCGGTTAGTATATGAAGTTGCCACATCAATAGAGCCAACCTAATATTTGAGTATGCTAGCCCTCCACTGGTGCATCGCTTCAAATGACGAACGAAGTGAGAGGTCGCGTCACCTTGTGTCCAGATCTGAGATGCCACGCGTACGAGATGAATGACTCCAAGTTCGACCACGTGATGCTAGGTACGAGCCGAGGAACACTGTTGGAGAGACCCCTCTCATAATTTTCCTACATTGGTCATTTGATTCATAGGATAGAATGCTACAGGATTTTTTTCCTATCTAATCATGTTTTAATTGGGAATCTAGCATCCACTCCAACTTTTGTTTCACTTCCTTTGTTCCTACGAAGAGAGTACTTGCTCTAAATGATGTGCTGCTGCAAGAGCCGCCTATATTAATTAACCATGCTCTAAAAAGGTGGACCAGCTTTGGCTATAGTAGTATTGTACTAGGTTAGTAGGTGCCCTTGCGCTTGGCTCTTCTCCTCTTCCGGAAGTCAAACAATAATGATGGTACTATAGTAGTACTTCTGGCAATCTGACACCAAATGAACTGCTGCATGTCCACTGCTTGTAAGCAAAAGTTTCACCTCGTGCTGCGAGCCACCGCGCACGTGTTGGCAAGGGAGAAGGCGTAGTAAGCAAGCTTCTCGTCGTTCTGCGAGTTGACGAGACACATCAAAGTTACGTACATTTATTAGTACTCTCTTCAAAAAGGGCCAACCATATCCATGGCTACCATCTTGTGCTCTGTCATTGAGTATGTGCACTATTCACGTGCCATCGAGGAGAAAAAATATTGCGTAGTACTAGGTGCCATCGAAGTGCATGACTCACTTACGCACTGCATATCTCCATTTTCTTGCATGACATGCCACCTTGATGCTAGATGTCCCGCGTGTCATGGAGGCATATAGTATGATTTTTAAAATGGAGGCATATAGATGTCTTGCATGTCGGCAAAAGGATGAACAAAGCTCATGTCTTAAACGAAAGAGTGGAAGAACATAGATTCCCGACGACCGAGAAGGAGCAACAAACCTCGCGGTGGAGCGTCTGCACTCATAATATTTTATATTATTCAGCGATATAAAATCAACCAAATATCTCCATGTTCCTATACGATTCTATAGTATGAGAATAACTTTGAACGTAAGCCATTGATTCACTCTATCCAATGGTCATAGTTGGAAAATCCAAATGAAACCAAGCATTGGATCAACTCTTTTAACACTTAGATTGTTGCCGCCCGCCCACCTAGCCCACCTATATATCTGCTCACATGTGATGACCACAGGAGCTATCCACTCAGATTGTATGTAAAAAATAAAGGTCGATAACTAATGCGGCACCTCGGGCCAACGCGGCCAGATCACATTTTGCACGAGAAATTACACACCATGTTTCGCTGACATGTGGTCCCATTCAAACATGGCAGTGAGACGACGATGAGTCCTTTTCTACAATTTCCGAACGGACGTGTAGGCCAGGGTGCCTCTTCAAGAACCATGGCAAACTGGCAACCGTCCACCGACTCTTCGCCTTTCCCTCTCAATTTGGAATTGTTGTCGCATGCTCTTCCTCCCTCCTCCATTTGCCTTCATGCTTTCCTTCTGCCATTGTTCGATCGTCTTCTCCATGGAGGGAACAAGCCGGAAACGACCATGTTATTCTTGCCCCGATCTGAAAGATGACGTGGTGGAGGAACTCATTGATCGGTGCAACGTCATCACCTCGGCTAGCATGGTAGGTTCGTTCAAGACCATTCTCGACTCAACTAATAACATCATTACAAGGAACCCAAGGGTCCAGGAGCGGTTTGATCTCCCCTATCTTCTTCACCATGACCCTACTGACTGGCGCGGGGACGAGGGAAGCCTCGCCTTGTGCAAGTTGATGCCACTTGATAATGATACGTATGATGTTAATATGCCATCACTTGAGGGCAAGGCTTGGGCAGGCGCAAATGGATATTGGGTTGTTTATATTGGGTACAACTGTGAGTGGGAACTTGTGAATGTGTACACTCGTCACCGGGTTCCACTTCCAAAAATCTCAGACTGCCCAGAGGTTGAGCACACAGGTATTCTACGCACGTTCAAATACGATCATGGTGACTGTCTTCTATGGAAGATAGCAATTTGTCGAGTTCCCAACCGCTCTTGGCACTACAGGAACTATGGAGTTGCTGCTATCTTCAACAAGCTTGTTGCCGTCCTTCGTGGTTCGACTGGATGGGTATTGCTCAAAAATCAGTTTCTATATACGGAGTGTACTGTGATGCAATTGAATACGAGGATCTTGTGTTTTCTGCCACCACTCGTGGCACTGTTTCTGCATGGGATCCTCGTAGTTTCGGTGCGTTTGTCTTCCACCGTAATTATAATTGTTTCATCCACATGCATCCGAGTTAGCAAGTTTCCCTTTACTAATTAACCCTCTTCTTGTGTTTCCAAGGTCCTGTGAACATTCCACCACCTATACTTGAAAATGTTTATAACTAAGCAGCAGATGAAGATGGTGATGATCACGAGCATGAGGACGAGGAGGGCCCTATGTGGCGCCTGGCAACTTATTCTGATGGATCACCCCTTCTTGTCTGTATACAGCCCACTACTGATGTTACTACTAAGGAAGCAGGTGTTGTCTCCCATGGTCGCACTCTCCGGACCTATTCCAACACCCGTTTCATGGTATTCGGGATGGACATTAGTGTGCTAGCGCCAACACCTTCTTCCTGGACAAAACTATCAAATGATGGTGAAAGGCTATCCAACTGCTATTGACACAATGTTACTACCATTTATGAGAAGCAACTGTATCTATACCTCAGACATTGTGGTGGTTCCCTACCCTGGTCGTGATATAGTAGGTCGCTTTAGCCTAGATGATCAGTCCTGCGTTGGTCTTGAGATTGACAGTAGCTGGCCCTTCGCAGAGAATCACTTGTGGTTCAAAGCAAGCGTTTCCAACGCCGAGGAATGGTTGAGTTGAAGTTCATTTCATTGCTTGTTATTTGTTGTGTGATGAAAACTTTAGTATTTATAATGTATCCTCGTTGTCATTGTGGGTTGATGACCCATTGTATGTAATAAAATGATATGCCTGTGATCAACTTACTAAATTTATGAATGGCTTTCGAGTTGCTTCTCTGAGTGGGTGTTGCGACAAGGCAAAAAAATATTTTCTGAATACATAATTGTACGTGCATTGCAACAGGTTATCGGATGAGGCCAATCAACAATAGTACACTATTTGTACTAGCTTCACATGTTGCACTATCTCTACGTCTACGTACGTAATACAACAAGTTTTAAACTTGAGACCAGCCACCCACCCTCACAAAGAACACTTTTTAACCTAGCACAGACTCCAGGAAATTTGGCCACAGTGTGAGGTGAGCCATATGTTAATCTGTTCGCTGTACGTAACCAGCAACTCAAATCCTCGATACTACTACTATTATATACTAGTACTCCATGGGCCAGAACAAGCATTCACGTCCAGGAGTATGGCACACACCACCAGCATGACTTCCATCTGACACCATATTTCTTGGAGTCCGTGCTACAGCTATCTCTTCAACCTCGTCGTTTCTCTAACTCAGCCATCATGCGGCGGGCGAGGTGGGGGTTTGCCGATAGTCGGTTTCCTCAACTGCGGTCCCACTTGTAAGGCCAACTCCAACGCACGACCCCAAACGGACCTCCGTTTTGCCCAGATTCTGTCCGTTTGGGTAGGGCAATGGGATCATGTCCGGGCCATTTCTCGGATGTGTTGGGGAACGTAGCAATAATTCAAAATTTTCCTACGTGTCACCAAGATCAATCTATGGAGTCATCTAGCAACGAGGGAGGAGTGGATCTACATACCCTTGTAGATCGCGCGCGGAAGCATTCAAGAGAACGGGGTTGATGGAGTCGTACTCGTCGTGATCCAAATCACCGATGATCCTAGCGCCGAACGGACGGCACCTCCGCCTTCAACACACGTACGGAGCAGTGACGTCTCCTCCTTCTTGATCCAGCAAGGGGGAGGAGAGGTTAATGGAGATCCAGCAGCACAACGGCGTGGTGGTGGAAGTAGCGGGATTCCAACAGGGCTTCGCTAAGCGCTGCGGGAGGAGGGAGATGTGTCACGGGAGTGAGAGGGAGGCGCCAGGCCTTAGGTATGGTTGCCCTCCCTTTCCCCCACTATATATAGGGCCAAGGGAGAGGGGGAGGGCGCAGCCTTGCCCCTTCCTCCAAGGAAGGGTGCGGCCAAGGGGGGGAGGAGTCCATCCTCCCCAAGGCACCTCGGAGGTGCCTTCCCCCTTTAGGACTCTCCCCTCCTCTTGTCCCTTTGGCGCATGGGCCTCTAGGGGCTGGTGCCCTTGGCCCATATAGGCCAAGGGCACCCCCTACAGCCCATGTGCCCCCCCGGGGTAGGTGGCCCCACCCGGTGGACCCCCGGGACCCTTCCGGTGGTCCCGGTACAATACCGGTGACCCCGAAACTTGTCCCGATGGCCGAAATAGCACTTCCTATATATAATTCTTTACCTACGGACCATTCCGGAACTCCTCGTGACGTCCGTGATCTCATCCGGGACTCCGAACAAGATTCGGGTTACCGCATACTAATATCTCTATAACCCTAGCGCCACCGAACCTTAAGTGTGTAGACCCTGCGGGTTCGGGAGACATGCAGACATGACCGAGATGACTCTCCGGCCAATAACCAACAGCGGGATCTGGATACCCATGTTGGCTCCCACATGTTCCACGATGATCTCATCAGATGAACCACGATGTCAAGGACTTAATCAATCCCGTATACAATTCCCTTTGTCTAGCGGTACGATACCTGCCCGAGATTCGATCGTCGGTATCCCGATACCTTGTTCAATCTCGTTACCGGCAAGTCTCTTTACTCGTTCCGTAACACATCATCCCTTGATCAACTCCTTGGTCACATTGTGCACATTATGATGATGTCCTACCGAGTGGGCCCAGAGATACCTCTCCGTCACACGGAGTGACAAATCCCAGTCTCGATTCGTGCCAACCCAACAGACACTTTCGGAGATACCCGTAGTGTACCTTTATAGACACCCAGTTACGTTGTGACGTTTGGCACACCGAAAGCACTCCTACGGTATCCGGGAGTTGCACAATCTCATGGTCTAAGGAAATGATACTTGACATTAGAAAAGCTTTAGCATACGAACTACACGATCTAGTGCTATGCTTAGGATTGGGTCTTGTCCATCACATCATTCTCCTAATGATGTGATCCCGTTATCAACGACATCCAATGTCCATGGTCAGGAAACCGTAACCATCTATTGATCAACGAGCTAGTCAACTAGAGGCTTACTAGGGACATGGTGTTGTCTATGTATCCACACATGTATCTGAGTTTCCTATCAATACAATTCTAGCATGGATAATAAACGATTATCATGAACAAGGAAATATAATAATAATCAATTTATTATTGCCTCTAGGGCATATTTCCAACAGTCTCCCACTTGCACTAGAGTCAATAATCTAGTTCACATTGCCATGTGATTAACACTCAAGGTCACATCCCCATGTGACTAACACCCAAAGAGTTTACTAGAGTCAATAATCTAGTTCACATTACCATGTGATTAACACTCGATGAGTTCTGGGTTTGATCATGTTATGCTTGTGAGAGAGGTTATAGTCAACGGGTCTGAACCTTTCAGATCCGTGTGTGCTTTACAAATCTCTATGTCATCTCCTAGATGCAGCTACCACGCTCTATTTGGAGCTATTCCAAATAACTGTTCTACTATACGAATCCAGTTTACTACTGAGAATAATCTGGATTAGTGTCAAAGTTTGCATCGGCGTAACCCTTTACGACGAACTCTTTTACCACCTCCATAATCGAGAAAATTCCTTAGTCCACTAGTTACTAAGGATAACTTTGACCGCTGTCCTGTGATCCATTCTTGGATCACTCTTGTACCCCTTGACTGACTCATGGCAAGGCACACTTCAGGTGCGGTACACAGCATAGCATACTGTAGAGCCTATGTCTTAAGCATAGGGGACGACCTTCGTCCTTTCTCTCTATTCTGTCGTGGTCGAGCTTTAAGTCTTAACTTCATACCTTACAACTCAGGCAGTCGTACTCGTCGTGATCCAAATCACCGGAGATCCTAGTGCCGAACGGACGGCACCTTCGTGTTCAACACACGTACAGCCCGGTGACGTCTCCCATGCCTTGATCCAGCAAGGAGAGAGGGAGAGGTTGAGGAAGACTCCATCCAGCAGCATCACAACGACATGGTGGTGGTGGAGGAGCGTGGCAATCCTGCAGGGCTTCGCCAAGCACCACGGGAGAGGAGAAGGACTTGGGAGAGGGGGAGGGCTGCGCCAGAACATTGGTATGGCTGCCCTCCCACCCCCACATATATATATGGGCAAGGGAGAGAGGGGGGGCGCAGCCTTGGCCCTTCCTCCAAGGAAGGGTGCGGCCAGGGAGGAGTCCCACCTCCCCAAGGCACCTAGGAGGTGCCTTCCCCCTTTAGGACTCTTCCTTCCTCTTATCTCTTGGCGCATGGGCCTCTTGGGGCTGGTGCTCTTGGCCCATATAGGCCAAGGCGCACACCCCTACAGCCCATGTGGCCCCCGGGGCAGGTGGCCCCACCCGGTGGACCCCCGGGACCCTTCCGGTGGTCCCGGTACAATACCGGTGACCCCGAAACTTGTCCCGATGGCCGAAATAGGACTTCCTATATATAAATCTTTACCTCCGGACCATTCCGGAACTCCTCGTGACGTCCGAGATCTCATCCGGGACTCCGAACAACATTCGGTAACCACATACAAACTTCCTTTATAACCCTAGCGTCATCGAACCTTAAGTGTGTAGACCCTACGGGTTCGGGAACCATGCAGACATGACCGAGACATTCTCCGGTCAATAACCAACAGCGGGATCTGGATACCCATGTTGGCTCCCACATGTTCCACGATGATCTCATCGGATGAACCACGATGTCAAGGACTTAATCAATCCCGTATGCAATTCCCTTTGTCTATCGGTACGATACTTGCCCGAGATTCGATCGTCGGTATCCCGATACCTTGTTCAATCTCGTTACCGGCAAGTCTCTTTACTCGTTCCGTAACACATCATCCCATGATCAACTCCTTGGTCACATTGTGCACATTATGATGATGTCCTACCGAGTGGGCCCAGAGATACCTCTTCGTTTACACGGAGTGACAAATCCCAGTCTCGATTCGTGCCAACCCAACAGACACTTTCGGAGATACCTGTAGTTACCTTTATGGCCACCCAGTTACGTTGTGATGTTTGGCACACCCAAAGTATTCCTACGGTATCCGGGAGTTGCACAATCTCATGGTCTAAGGAAATGATACTTGACATTAGAAAAGCTTTAGCATACGAACTACACGGTCTTGTGCTATGCTTAGGATTGGGTCTTGTCCATCACATCATTCTCCTAATGATGTGATCCCGTTATCAACGACATCCAATGTCCATGGTCAGGAAACCGTAACCATCTATTGATCAACGAGCTAGTCAACTAGAGGCTTACTAGGGACATGGTGTTGTCTATGTATCCACACATGTATCTGAGTTTCCTATCAATACAATTCTAGCATGGATAATAAACGATTATCATGAACAAGGAAATATAATAATAACCAATTTATTATTGCCTCTAGGGCATATTTCCAATAGTCTCCCACTTGCACTAGAGTCAATAATCTAGTTCACATCGCCATGTGATTAACACTCATAGGTCACATCGCCATGTGACCAACATCCAAAGAGTTTACTAGAGTCAATAATCTAGTTCACATCACTATGTGATTAACACTCATTGAGTTCTGGGTTTGATCATGTTGCTTGTGAGAGAGGTTTTAGTCAACGGGTCTGCAACATTCAGATCCATATGTACTTCGCAAATCTCTATGCTATATTTGGAGCCATTTCAAATAACTGTTCTGCTTGGAGCTATACTAAATTGTTGCTCCATTATACGTATCCGGTATCTCTACTCAGAGCTATCCGGATAGGTGTTAAGCTTGCATCGACGTAACCCTTTACGACAAACTCTTTTACCACCTCCATAATCGAGAAAATTCCTTAGTCCACTAGTTACTAAGGATAACTTTGACCGCTGTCTTGTGATCCATTCTTGGATCACTCTTGTACCCCTTGACTAACTTATGGCAAGGCACATTTCAGGTGCGGTACACAGCATAGCATACTGTAGGGCCTATGTCTTAAGCATAGGGGACGACCTTCGTCCTTTCTCTCTATTCTGCCGTGGTCAGGTTTCGAGTCTTAACTTCATACCTTACAACTCAGGCAAGAACTCCTTCTTTGACTGATCCATCTTGAACACCTTCAAGATCATGTCAAGGTATGTGCTCATTTGAAAGTACCATTAAGCATTTTGATCTATCCTTATAGATCTTGATGTTCAATGTTCAAGTAGCTTAATCCAGGCTTTCCATTGAAAAACACTTTCCAAACAACCCTGTATGCTTTCCAGAAATTCTACGTCATTTCTGATCAACAATATGTCAACAACATATACTCATCAGAAATTCTATAGTGCTCCCACTCACTTCTTCGGAAATACAAGTTTCTCATAAACTTTGTATACACCCAAAATCTTTGATCATCTCATCAAAGCATACATTCCAACTCCGAGATGCTTACTCCAGTCCTCAGAAGGATAGCTGGAGCTTTGCATACTTATTAGCATCTTTTAGGATTGACAAAACCTTTCGGTTGTATCACATACAACCTTTCCTCAAGAAAAATCGTCGAGGAAACAATGTTTTGACATCCTATCTGCAAGATTTCATAAATAACGCAGTAATCGCTAATATAATTCCAACAGACTCTTAGCATCGCTACGAGTGAGAAAGTCTCACCGTAGTCAACTCCTTGAACTTGTCGGAAAACATCTTAACGACAAGTCGAGCTTTCTTAATGGTGATACTTACCATCATTGTCCGTCTTCCTTTTAAAATCCATCTGTACTCAACAGCCTTACGACCATTGAGCTGTTCCGCCAAAGTCTACACTTTGTTTTCATACATGGATCCTCTCTCGGATTTTATGGCCTCGAGCCATTTATCGGAATCCGGGCCCACCATCGCTTCTCCATGGCTCGTAGGTTCATTGTTGTCTAGCAACATGACTTCCAAGACAGGATTATGTACCACTCTGAAGTAGTACGCATCCTTGTCATCCTGCGAGGTTTGGGAGTGACTTGATCCGAAGTCTCATGATCAATATCATAAGCTTCCACTTCAATTGGTGTAGGTGCCACAGGAACAACTCTTTGTGCCCTGCTATACACTAGTTGAAGTGACGGTTCAATAACCTCATCAAGTCTCCACCAACCTCCCACTCAATTCCTTCGAGAGAAACTTTTTTCTCGAGAAAGGACCCGATTCTAGAAACAATCCCTTATTGCTTTCGGATCTGAGACAAGAGGTATACCCAACTGTTTTGGGTGTCCTATGAAGATGCATTTATCCGCTTTGGGTTCGAGCTTATCAGCCTGAAACTTTTTCACATAAGCGTCGCAGCCCCACACTTTTAAGAAATGACAGCTTAGGTTTGTCTAAACCATAGTTCATACGGTGTCATCTCATCGGAATTACTTGGTGCCCTATTTAAAGTGAATGTGGTTGTCTCTAATGCCTAACCCATGAACTATCGTGGTAATTCGATAAGAGACATCATGGTATGCATCATATCCAATAGGGTGCAATTATGATGTATGGACACACCATCACACTATGGTGTTCCAGGCTGTATTAGTTGTAAAACGATTTCCACAATGTCTTAGTTCTATGCCAAACTCGTAATTCAGATATTCATCTCTATGATCATATCATAGATATTTTATCCTCTTGTCACGACGATCTTTCAACTTCACCCTGAAATTACTTGAACCTTTCAATAATTCAGACTCATGATTCATCAAGTAAATATACTCAACATCTACTCAAATCATCTGTGAAGAACATAACGATATCCACTATACGCCTCAGCACTCATTGGACTGCACACATCAAAATGTATTACTTCCAACAAGTTGCTTTCTAGTTCCATTTTACTGAAAACGAGGCTTTCAGTCATCTTGCCCATGTGGTATGATTTGCATGTCTCAAGTGATTCAACATCAAGTGAGTCCAAATGGTCCATTTGCATGGAGTTTCTTCATGCATATACACCAATAGACATGGTTCGCATGTCTCAAACCTTTCAAAAATGAGTGAGCCCAAAGATCCATCAACATGGAGCTTCTTCATGCGTTTTATATCGATATGACTTACGTGGCAGTGCCACAAGTAGGTGGTACTATCATTACTATCTTTTGGCATGAGCATGTGTATCACTACGATCGATATTCAATAAACCATTCATTTTAGGTGTAAGACCATTTGAAGGTATTATTCAAATAAATAGAGTAACCATTATTCTCTTTAAATGAATGACCGTATTGCGATAGACATAATCCAATCATGTCTATGCTCAACGCAAACACCAAATAACAATTATTTAGATTTTAATACCAATCTCGATGGTAGAGGGAGCGTGCGATGCTTGATCATATCAACCCTGGAAACACTTCCAACACATATCGCCAGCTCACCTTTAGCTAGTCTCCGTTTATTCCGTAGCTTTTATTTCGAGTTACTAACACTTAGCAACCGAACCGGTATCTAATACCCTAGTGCTACTAGGAGTACTAGTAAAGTACACATCAAAACAATGTATATCCAATATACTTCTATCGACCTTGCCAGCCTTCTCATCTACCAAGTATCTAGGGTAATTCTGCTCCAGTGGTTGTTCCCCTTATTACAGAAGCACTTAGTCTCGGGTTTGGGTTCAACCTTGGGTTTCTTCACTAGAGCAGCATCTGAATTGCCGTTTCATGAAGTATCCCTTCTTGCCCTTGCCCTTCTTGAAACTAGTGGTTTCACCAACCATCAACAATTGATGCTCCTTCTTGATTTCTACTTTTGTGGTGTCAAACATCGCGAGTATCTCAAGGATCATCATATATGTCCCTGATATATTATAGTTCATCATGAAGCTCTAGCAGCTTGGTGGCAATGACTTTCGGAGAAACATCACTATCTCATCTGGAAGATCAACTCCCACTCGATTCAAATGATTGTTGTACTCAGACAGTCTGAGCACAGGCTCAACAATTGAGCTTTTCTCCCTTAGTTTGTAGGTTAAGAAAATCGTCGGAGGTCTTATACCTCTTGACATGGGCACGAGCCTGAAATCCCAATTTCAGTCCTTGGAACATCTCATATGTTCTGCGATGTTTCAAAAACATCTTTGGTGCCTCAACTCTAAACCGTTTAACTGAACTATCACGTAGTTATCAAAACATGTATGTCAGATGTTCGCAACATCCACAGACAACGTTCGAGGTCCAGCACACTGAGCGGTGTATTAAGGACATAAGCCTTCTAAGAAGCAATGAGGACAATCCTCAGTTTACGGACCTAGTCCGCATAATTGCTACTATCAACTTTCAACTAAATTTTCTCTAGGAACATATCTAAACAGTAGAACTGAAGCGCGAGCTACGACATAATTTGCAAAATCCCTTTTTGACTATGTTCAAGATAATTAAGTTCATCTCATGAACTCCCACTCAGATAGACATCCCTCTAGTCATCTAAGTGATTACATGATCTGAGTCAACTAGGCCGTGTCCGATCATCACGTGAGATGGACTAGTCAACATCGGTGAACATCTTCATGTTGATCGTATCTACCATACGACTCATGCTCGACCTTTCGGTCTTCTGTGTTCCGAGGCCATGTCTATACACATGCTAGGCTCGTCAAGTCAACCTAAGTGTTTGCATGTGTAAATCTGTCTTACACCCGTTGTATGTGAACGTTTGGATCAAACACCCGATCATCATGTGGTGCATTGAAACAACGAACTGTCGCAACGGTGCACAGTTAGGGGGAACACTTTCTTGAAATTTTAATGAGGGATCATCTTATTTACTACCGTCGTTCTAAGCAAATAAGATGTATAAACATGATAAACATCACATGCAATCAAATAGTGACATGATATGGCCAATATCATATTGCTCCTTTTGATCTCCATCTTCGGGGCTCCATGATCATCATCGTCACCGGCATGACACCATGATCTCCATCATCATGATCTCCATCATCGTGTCTTCATGAAGTTGTCTCGTCAACTATTACTTCTACTACTACAGCTAACGGTTAGCAATAAAGTAAAGTAATTACATGACGTTTATGTTGACATGCAGGTCATAAATAAATTAAGACAACTCCTATGGCTCCTGCCGGTTGTCATACTCATCGACATGCAAGTCGTGATTCCTATTACAAGAACATGATCATCTCATACATCACATATATCATTCATCACATCCTTTGGCCATATCACATCACATAGCATACCCTGCAAAAACAAGTTAGACGTCCTCTAGTTGTTGTTTGCATGTTTTTACGTGGCTGCTATGGGTTTCTAGCAAGAACGTTTCTTACCTATGCAAAAACCACAACGTGATATGCCAATTGCTATTTACCCTTCCTAAGGACCCTTTTCATCGAATCCGATCCGACTAAAGTAGGAGAGACAGACACCCGCTAGCCACCTTATGCAACTAGTGCATGTCAGTCGGTGGAACCAGTCTCACGTAAGAGTACGTGTAAGGTCGGTCCGGGCCGCTTCATCCCACGATGCCGCCGAATCAAGATAAGACTAGTAACGGTAAGCATATTGAACAAAATCAACGCCCACAACTACTTTGTGTTCTACTCGTGCATAGTAACTACGCATAAACCTGGCTCTGATACCACTGTTGGGGAACGTAGGAATAATTCAAAATTTCCCTACGTGTCACCAAGATCAATCTATGGAGTCATCTAGCAACGAGGGAGGAGTGGATCTACATACCCTTGTATATCGCGCGCAGAAGCGTTCAAGAGAACGGGGTTGATGGAGTCGTACTCGTCGTGATCCAAATCACCGATGATCCTAGCACCGAACGGACGGCACCTCCGCGTTCAACACACGTACGGAGCAGTGACGTCTCCTCCTTCTTGATCCAGCAAGGGGGAGGAGAGGTAAATGGAGATCCAGCAGCACAACGGCGTGGTCGTGGAAGTAGCGGGATTCCAACAGGGCTTCGCTAAGCGCTGCGGGAGGAGGGAGATGTGTCACGGGAGTGAGAGGGAGGCGCCAGGCCTTAGGTATGGTTGCCCTCCCTTCCCCCCACTATATATAGGGCCAAGGGAGAGGGGGAGGGCGCAGCCTTGCCCCTTCCTCCAAGGAAGGGTGCGGCCAAGGTGGGGAGGAGTCCATCCTCCCCAAGGCACCTCGGAGGTGCCTTCCCCCTTTAGGACTCTCCCCTCCTCTTGTCCCTTTGGCGCATGGGCCTCTAGGGGCTGGTGCCCCTGGCCCATATAGGCCAAGGCGCACCCCCTACAGCCCATGTGGCCCCCCAGGGTAGGTGGCCCCACCCGATGGACCCCCGGGACCCTTCCGGTGGTCCCGGTACAATACCGGTGACCCCGAAACTTGTCCCGATGGCCGAAATAGCACTTCCTATATATAATTCTTTACCTCCGGACCATTCCGTAACTCCTCGTGACGTCCGGGATCTCATCCGGGACTCCGAACAACATTCGGGTTACCGCATACTAATATCTCTATAACCCTAGCGTCACCGAACCTTAAGTGTGTAGACCCTACGGGTTCGGGAGACATGCAGACATGACCGAGATGACTCTCCGGCCAATAACCAACAGCGGGATCTGGATACCCATGTTGGCTCCCACATGTTCCACGATGATCTCATCGGATGAACCACGATGTCAAGGACTTAATCAATCCCGTATACAATTCCCTTTGTCTAGCGGTACGATACTTGCCCGAGATTCGATCATCGGTATCCCGATACCTTGTTCAATCTCGTTACCGGCAAGTCTCTTTACTCGTTCCGTAACACATCATCCCGTGATCAACTCCTTGGTCACATTGTGCACATTATGATGATGTCCTACCGAGTGGGCCCAAAGATACCTCTCCGTCACACGGAGTGACAAATCCCAGTCTCGATTCGTGCCAACCCAACAGACACTTTCGTAGATACCCGTAGTGTACCTTTATAGCCACCCAGTTACGTTGTGACGTTTGGCACACCCAAAGCACTCCTACGGTATCCGGGAGTTGCACAATCTCGTGGTCTAAGGAAATGATACTTGACATTAGAAAAGCTTTAGCATACGAACTACACGATCTAGTGTTATGCTTAGGATTGGGTCTTGTCCATCACATCATTCTCCTAATGATGTGATCCCGTTATCAACGACATCCAATGTCCATGGTCAGGAAACCGTAACCATCTATTGATCAACGAGCTAGTCAACTAGAGGCTTACTAGGGACATGGTGTTGTCTATGTATCCACACATGTATCTGAGTTTCCTATCAATACCATTCTAGCATGGATAATAAACGATTATCATGAACAAGGAAATATAATAATAATCAATTTATTATTGCCTCTAGGGCATATTTCCAACAGGATGCGGTGGCCGTGCGCCCAACGCGCGAACGCATCCCGGCCGCATACATTTTTCTTTGCAAACACATAGTATCTTTTTTTCATCATTGATTTTTGGTACATGGAAATACATCACCAAAATTTGACTTGAAAAGCAAGACCAAAGAAAACAAGAACCACAAGAATACATTTTAGAAGATATCCAGTTTCCATAACTGCTCCTGTAAGTTGGATTAGTCCTTCTCGATGCATTCATTGTTGATCTGCGAAGGCTCGATCTTGTGTGCGTCTTTCTTCTTCGAGTGTAAAGATGTAGATGTTTCTTCCTCGCATCTGGTCTCATGTCTAGGCTCTATTCTATCAACAAGTGCACTAGTCTCATCTCTAGCCTCTATGCTAGCTAAAAGTGCTACAACATCTACTAAATTACGCTCTATCAATATATCGATGTACTGTTCTTCCCAATACCAAACCTTGCATCCATTCTACACAATAAAATTTTAAGTTAGCACAACAAGTCTAATCCGAGAGCACAACCGAAGCTAAAGTAGCACATACCCCATCAGTTGAGCACTTGATGAACACCCATCCGGGATGTTCCGGCATTGTAGACACGCGGCGCAAGACCTTCTTTGGGCAGTCGTCGCATGTAGTGAGTGGCAACGGTGCCCCGACGAGCTTTTGGGCCAGCACCGAGCCCGGCCGACCGTCATTCATGTATCTGTCGGTGGACCACCGACGGTGTAGATCCGAGCGGCTAGAGGAGGATTCAGTACCTACATGCGGCCTTGCAGCCTCCCACAACTGGGCGAGCCCAAGCTTGACCGGATCCACTCCAAATCCGGTCGCCGGGTGCGCAAAACACGTAGCCGTGGTTGGGTAGCTCCGGGGCATCGAGGGAAAGGGGGCTGAGCGAGCGCGCGTCCGAGCGGCACACGCTGGAGTTGGCCTAGCAGTGTGGCAGACCAACCGTGTGGGGGTGAAAAGTGGCTTCGCTCGTGTGGGGGATGGAAGCCATCCCGCGCGGGCGCTAGGTCTGACAGGACGGACTTGTCGTTAGTGTGTGACCTCTTTGGCAACCGTCCGCTCCCCACTAGCCTCTTCGTTGACATGTGGTCCCGTTCCCACATGTCAGTGAGACGACGGCTAGTCCTTTTGTACAATTTCCGAACGGATGTCTATGTAGGCCGGGGCGCCTCTTCGTGTACCGTGGCAACCGTCCACTGACTCTTTGCATTTCCCTCTCGATTTGGAACTGTTGTCGCATGCTCTTCCTCCCTCCACCATTTTCCTTCACCCTTCCTTCTGCCATTGTTCGATCGTCGTCTCCATGGAGGGAACAGATCGGAAACGACCCCTTTATTATTGCCCCGGTCTGAATGATGACGTGGTGGAGGAACTCATTGATCGGTGCGACATCATCACCTCAACTAGCATGGCAGGTTCGTTCAAGACCATTATCGACTCAACTAATAACATCATTACAACAAACCCAAGGGTCCAGGAGCGGTTTGATCTCCCCTATCTTCTTCACCATGACCTTGCTCACTGGCACGCAGACGACGGAGGCCTCGCCTTGTGCAAGTTGGTGCCGCTTTATAATGATATTGTCGGATGTGGGGCTTCGGCTAACCCTTAAGGTTCGAACACTGGGGTGCGCGCGAAGTCTTTCCCTTCTACCAATCTACGCTCTAGCTCGCTAAGATCTTGCAGACGAACTCGACGAACTCGCAACACAGAAAGACACAGGGTTTATACTGGTTCGGGCCACTGTTGTGGTGTAATACCCTACTCCAATGGGGGTGGTGGTGGATTGCCTCTTGGGCTGATGATGAACAATACAAGAGAAGAACTGCCTCCTCAGGTTGAGGTGTTCTTGTGCGTATGAACTTGTGTGTGTCCCCGGTCTCATCTTCCTCTGTTCAATCCGTCCCCCCTCTACTATGGTGGCTAGTCCTATTTATAGAGGCCCTGGTCCTCCTCCAATATATCGAGCGGGAAGGGAGCCAACAATGGCGTGCAAATTTGAAGGGGGAAGCTAGTACGAGCTATCTTGACAAAAGGTAGTCTTCGCCTGCACAAAGCTCTGGTGGTGACGCCGTCTTGGGCTCCACAATGACCTCCGTCTTGCAGTCCATGGTCTTGGTCTTGTTGCACCGAAATGGCAACCTTTGCCTAAGGCCTCGGTACCCCGCGGCTGCACTGCCCCCTTTGCACCAAAGAGAAACAAGGACGCTGCACACGCTGGCGCCCGCCTAGCGCCCGCCTGGTGTCGATTGTCATGGCTCACGTCACGAGAGCCTCACGAGGTTTGCATCGCCTTGATATCTCCGCTCCTCGTGAGCTTGCCTGGCTAGGCCACTCCAGAGGAGGTCTTGCATCGTCCGCCTCGCGAGGGTCTGGGATGCTTGTTGATGAAGATGGGACGTACGGCCTGCTGGCTCCGCCACTCCGCGGGCCGCAGGCAGGCAAGTCTGGGGACCCCCGTTCCCAAAACGCCGACAGTAGCCCCCGGGCACAAGGTGCGCGCGGGCTTGGCTTCGCGGCGAATCCAAGGGTCAAGCTCGGAGCACCGCGGGCCCCCAAAGCCTTCGGCCTTGGTTGATGCGTGGCGGTTGATTAGACGTGGGCATCTCCACTTCCCCACGCTGCCTCGGTGACTGCACGACTTGACAAGTCCCTGCGACATGCAAGGGAAACCATCATTACTTGCGATCGTGGGAGGTGCCGGTTGGCCTTATTTCGCTATAAAGGGAGAGGGGGGGAACCCCCGTCGCCCATCTCTTCCCCGCTTGCTTGCTCCTTCTTCCTCCTTGATCTACTGCTTGCTCCAATGGCGCCTATCAGAAGGTTCTCCGCCAAAGAGAAGGGGAAAGCCCCCCGGGATGTCCCGGAGCTCCTCCCGCCAAAGAAGAGGTTGATCCATCGTCGTGACGAAGCGGCGATGCAAGTGCTGGTGAGGCCTAAGTGCCAGTGGCCTCCACCGGGGTATCTGCTACCCCTGTACGCCCAAGCCAAGGGCTCGGGAGGATGAAGCGATGAACGGTGCCGCCCGCGCCACATCGGGGGTCGCCGCGCCTCGGCGACGCGTGGCGTCCATGTCGCGGACTCCTCTTGCGAGTTGGTGATGTGGGCGCCGATGCCTCCAAGCTCCTGGATCCGTTTCCCGCGGTTCTTCTCTAACGTGATGCTGCCGAGGGGGCCTCTCGAGCTCCGGCTGCAGCACACCGACTACAGCGCCCGGCAACCGGAGCGGAGATCGAAGCGGTCCCCACCGGCAAGATCTTCATGACCAGCGGCTGGGGGAAGATTGCTCGGGTCTGTCGTGCGAGGGGCGCCCTCGCGATCCACTTCACTACGATGGCACCTCCAGGCTCTTCTTCAAGGTCTTCGACGCCGAGGCCGTCGCCTGGAATGCTGCTCCGGAGAAGAGCGCGAGGCTGATGCGCGCCCCACTTGCGACCACTCCAGCAGCAGCAGCCCTTGGGAGTCCAGCAGTTCTCCTAAGCCCAACGAGACTCCAGAGATGAGCGACGACAGCTACGTCCCCCTGAGCTCTCGCCGTGCTCGGAGCAGGGCTGCGGCGTCCGGCCGCCGCTGCCACTGATCTAGATGGGGTTGGCGCCGGCCTCCCGTGGCCCACTGTTGATGATGGTGCCCGCCACGGAAAGATGTAGATAGGATCCCCTTTAGCATCAGGTTTTGTTTCCTGCGAAGAATCATGAATTACCCCGTGGGGGCATGTAAGGATCTGCAATGCCTTTGTACCTATCTTCCTCGTTATGAAGATTTGATGAACGTGTGTCCCGTTAAGGCTCGGTCCCCCCTTTCTTTCCTCGCAATAGCTTGTTGCTATACGCTGACAGGTCCCAGTCCCAAGGTGGCTACAGCCCTCACTGGTATGCCAGGTCGCGATGCCGTGGTCAAGGCCAGGAGGTGCACGACCCGAGGTCCAGTAAGAGCCCCTAAGGCGCGATGCTCAGGAGGTCCCCCTTAGCACCCAAGCGGCCATGGTAAGGAAAGAAAGGAAGATGACTTGGCCGCAATGGGGTTGCGACATGGTGTGAGTGACCACTAGGCCCAATTATTTAGCCGACCCGAGGGCGAGACTTATCTTGCTGACTTCGCGATGATTCCTGATGTTGTGCTAGGGCTGCACACCAACTTGCGTGATATAGCTAGGCTGGTCCGTACGAGTTTTCCTTCTCCCATGCTCTTCTTAGTGCTCTACGTCCTCAGGTCCCGGCCCTCGAGCGAGCTCAGCCGCCACTGGTATGCTAGGTCGCGATGTCGTGGTCAAGGCCAGGGGGTGAGGGATGGAGAGCCAGTAAGAGCTCCTGAGTCGCGATGCTCAGGAGCCCCCCTTTTAACGCGCAAGTGAATCACACGAGAAGGAGCCTCGCGGTGCCGCCTGCTATCCTTCCCGCGGGGTCCCTATGGACAGACACAAGAAGAAACATGGTTTGCCATTACTGTCGCCTGCCTGCGGCTGGTTGGTCCGGATGAAGCGAGGGCACTGAGGGCCTGGTGAGGTGACGTACGCGGCGCGTGCCGCGAGCCAGAGCTCGACCACTCAGATTTATCGGTCGTGGCTGAAGGAAATATGCCCTAGAGGCAATAATAAAGTTATTATTTATTTCCTTATATCATGATAAATGTTTATTATTCATGCTAGAATTGTATTAACCGGAAACATAATACATGTGTGAATACATAGACAAACAGAGTGTCACTAGTATGCCTCTACTTGACTAGCTCATTGACCAAAGATGGTTAAGTTTCCTAGCCATTCACATGAGTTATCATTTGATTAACGGGATCACATCATTAGGAGAATGATGTGATTGACCTGACCCATTCCATTAACTTAGCACCTGGTCGTTTAGTATGTTGCTATTGCTTTATTCATGACTTATACATGTTCCTATGACTATGAGATTATGCAACTCCCGTTTACCGGAGGAACACTTTGTGTGCTACCAAACGTCACAACGTAACTGGGTGATTATAAAGGTGCTCTATAGGTGTCTCCGAAGGTACTTGTTGAGTTGGTGTATTTCAAGATTAGGATTTGTCACTCTGATTGTTGGAGAGGTATCTCTAGGCCCTCTCGATAATGCACATCACTTAAGCCTTGCAAGCATTGCAAATAATGAGTTAGTTGCGGGATGATGTATTACGGAACGAGTAAAGAGACTTGTCGGTAACGAGATTGAAACTAGGTATTGAGATACCGACGATCGAATCTCGGGCAAGTAACATACCGATGACAAAGGGAACAACGTATGTTGTTACGCGGTCTGACCGATAAAGATCTTCGTAAAATATGTGGGAGCCAATATGAGCATCTAGGTTCCGCTATTGGTTATTGACCGGAGACGTGTCTCGGTCATGTCTACACAGTTCTCGAACCCATAGGGTCCGCGCGCTTAACATTTCGATGACAGTTATATTATGAGTTTATATGTTTTGATGTACCGACGGTCGTTCGGAGTCCCGGATGTGATCACGGACATGACGAGGAGTCTCGAAATGGTCGAGACATGAAGATTGATATATTGGAAGCCTATGTTTGGATATAGGAAGTGTTTCGGGTGAAATCGGGATTTTACCGGAGTACCGGGAGGTTACCGGAACCCCCCTGGGAGGTTAATGGGCCTTAGTGGGCCTTCACAGAGAAGAGGAGAGGCGGCCAGGGCTGGGCCGTGTGCCCCTCCCCCCTAGTTCGAATAGGACAAGGAGAGGGGGGCGGCGCCCCCCTTCCTTCCTCTCTCCCTCCTCTTTCCCCCTCCCAAGTCCTAATCCAACTAGGAAAAGGGGGGAGTCCTACTCCTGGTGGGAGTAGGACTCCTCCTGGTGCGCCCTCTCTCCTGGCCCCCCTCCACCATAGTCCACCTCGATAATACTGTAGCAGTGCTTAGGCGAAGCCCTGCGTCGATAGAACATCATCATCGTCACCACGCCGTCGTGCTGACGAAACTCTCCCTCAACACTCGGCTGGATCGGAGTTCGAGGGACGTCATCGGGCTGAACGTGTGCTGAACTCGGAGGTGCCATATGTTCAGTACTTGATCGGTCGGATCATGAAGACATACGACTACATCAACTGCATTGTGCTAATGCTTCCGCTTTCGGTCTACGAGGGTACGTGGACAACACTCTCCCCTCTCGTTGCTATGCATCACCATGATCTTGCGTGTGCGTAGGATTTTTTTTGAAATTACTACGTTCCCCAACAGTGGCATCCGAGCCTGGTTTTATGCGTAGATGTCATGTGCACGAGTAGAACACAAGTGAGTTGTGGGCGATATAATTCATACTGCTTACCAGCATGTCATACTTTGGTTCGGCGGTATTGTTGGATGAAGCGGCCCGGACCGACATTACGCGTACGCTTACGTGAGACTGTTTCTACCGACATGCTTTGCACACAGGTGGCTGGCGGGTGTCAGTTTCTCCAACTTTAGTTGAACTGTGTGTGGCTACGCCTGGTCCTTGCGAAGGTTAAAACATCACCAACTTGACAAACTATCATTGTGGTTTTGATGCGTAGTAAGAACGGTTCTTGCTAAGCCCGTAGCAGCCACGTAAAATTTGCAACAACAAAGTAGAGGACGTCTAACTTGTTTTTGCAGGGCATGTTGTGATGTGATATGGTCAAGACATGATGCTAAATTTTATTGTATGAGATGATCATGTTTTGTAACCGAGTTATCGGCAACTGGCAGGAGCCATATGGTTGTCGCTTTATTGTATGCAATGCAATCGCCATGTAATGCTTTACTTTATCACTAAGCGGTAGTGATAGTCGTAGAAGCATAAGATTGGCGAGACGACAACGATGCTACCATGGAGATCAAGGTGTCGCGCCGGTGACGATGGTGATCATGACGGTGCTTCGGAGATGGAGATCACAAGCACAAGATGATGATGGCCATATCATATCACTTATATTGATTGCATGTGATGTTTATCTTTTATGCATCTTATCTTGCTTTGATTGACGGTAGCATTATAAGATGATCCCTCACTAAATTATCAAAGTATAAAGTGTTCTCCCTGAGTATGCACCGTTGCGAAAGTCCTTCGTGCTGAGACACCACGTGATGATCGGGTGTGATAGGCTCTACACTCAAATACAACGGGTGCAAAACAGTTGCACACGCTGAATACTTAGGTTAAACTTGACGAGCCTAGCATATAACAGATATGGCCTTAGAACACGGAGACCGAAAGGTTGAGCGTGAATCATATAGTAGATATGATCAACATAGTGATGTTCACCGTTGAAACTACTCCATCTCACGTGATGATCGGACATGGTTTAGTTGATATGGATCATGTGATCACTTATAGGATTAGAGGGATGTCTATCTAAGTGGGAGTTCTTAAGTAATATGATTAATTGAACTTAAATTTATCATGAACTTAGTACCTGATAGTATCTTGCTTGTCTATGTTGATTGTAGATAGATGGCCCATGCTGTTGTTCCGTTGAATTTTAATGCGTTCCTTGAGAAAGCAAAGTTGAAAGATGATGGTAGCAATTACACGGACTGGGTCCGTAACTTGAGGATTATCCTCATTGCTGCACAAAAAAGTTACGTCCTGGAAGCACCGCTAGGTGTACCACCTACGCCAGCAACTGCAGACATTGTGAATGCCTGGCAGTCACGTGTTGATGACTACTTGATAGTTCAGTGTGCCATGCTTTACGGCTTAGAACCAGGACTTCAACGACGTTTTGAACGTCATGGAGCATATGAGATGTTCCAGGAATTGAAGTTAATATTTCAAAAGAATGCCCGGATTGAGAGATATGAAGTCTCCAATAAGTTCTATAGCTGCAAGATGGAGGAGAATAGTTCTATCAGTGAGCATATACTCAAGATGTCTGGGTACTGCAATCACTTGATTCAACTGGGAGTTAATCTTCTGGATGATAGCATCATTGACAGAATTCTCCAATCACTGCCACCAAGCTACAAGAGCTTCGTGATGAACTATAATATGCAAGGGATGGATAAGACAATTCCCGAGCTCTTTGCAATGCTAAAAGCAGCGGAGGTAGAAATCAAGAGGGAGCATCAAGTGTTGATGGTCAATAAGACCACCAGTTTCAAGAAAAAGGGCAAAGGGAAGAATAAGAAGGGGAACTTCAAGAAGAACAACAAGCAAGTTGCTGCTCAGGAGAAGAAACCCAAATCTGGACCTAAGCCTGAGACTGAGTGCTTCTACTGCAAGCAGACTGGTCACTGGAAGCGAAACTGCCCCAAGTATTTGGCGGATAAGAAGGATGGCAATGTGAACAAAGGTATATGTGATATACATGTTAGTGATGTGTACCTTACTAATATTCGCAGTAGCACCTGGGTATTTGATACTGGTTCTGTTGCTAATATTTGAACTCGAAATAGGGGCTACGGATTAAGCGAAGATTGGCTAAGGACGAGGTGACGATGTGCGTGGGAAATGGTTCCAAAGTCGATGCGATCGCGGTCGGCACGCTACCTCTACATCTACCTTCGAGATTAGTATTAGACCTAAATAATTGTTATTTGGTTCCAGCATTGAGCATGAACATTATATCTGGATCTTGTTTGATGCGAGATGGTTATTCATTTAAATCAGAGAATAATGGTTGTTCTATTTATATGAGTAATATCTTTTATGGTCATGCACCCTTGAAGAGTGGTCTATTTTTGTTGAATCTCGATAGTGGTGATACACATATTCATAATATTGAAGCCAAAAGATGCAGAGTTGATGATGATAGTGCAGCTTATTTGTGGCACTGCCATTTAGGTCATATCGGTGTAAAGCGCATGAACAAACTCCATACTGATGGACTTTTGGAACCACTTGATTATGAATCACTTGGTACTTGCGAACCGTGCCTCATGGGCAAGATGACTAAAACGCCGTTCTCCGGTACTATGGAGAGAGCAACAGATTTGTTGGGGATCATACATACAGATGTATGTTGTCCGATGAATGTTGAAGCTCGTGGTGGATATCATTATTTTCTCACCTTCACAGATGATTTAAGCAGATATGGGCATATCTACTTAATGAAACATAAGTCTGAAATGTTTGAAAAGTTCAAAGAATTTCAGAGTGAAGTTGAAAATCATTGTAACAAGAAAATAAAGTTTCTACGATCTGATCGTGGAGGAGAATATTTGAGTTATGAGTTTGGTCTTCATTTGAAGCAATGCGGAATAGTTTCGCAACTCACGCCACCCGGAACACCACAGAGTAATGGTGTGTACGAACGCCGTAATCGTACTTTACTAGATATGGTGCGATCTATGATGTCTCTTACTAATTTACCGCTATCATTTTGGTGTTATGCTTTAGAGACGGCCGCATTCATGTTAAATAGGGCACCATCGAAATCCGTTGAGACGACGCCTTATGAACTGTGGTTTGGTAAGAAACCAAAGTTCTCGTTTCTGAAAGTTTGGGGCTGCGATCCTTATGTGAAAAAGCTTCAACCTGATAAGCTCGAACCCAAATCGGAGAAATGTGTCTTCATAGGATACCCAAAGGAGACTGTTGGGTACACCTTCTACCACAGATCCAAAGGCAAGACTTTTGTTGCTAAATTCAGAGTTTTTCTAGAGAAGGAGTTTCTCTCGAAAGAAGTGAGTGGGAGGAAAGTAGAACTTGATGAGGTAACTGTACCTGCTCCCTTATTGGAAAGTAGTTCATCACAGAAACCGGTTTCTGCGACACCTACACCAATTAGTGAGGAAGTTAATGATGATGATCATGAAACTTTAGATCAAGTTGTTATTGAACCTCGTAGGTCAATCAGAGTGAGATCCGCACCAGAGTGGTACGGTAATCCTGTTCTGGAAGTTATGTTACTAGACCATGACGAACCTACAAACTATGAAGAAGCGATGCTGAGCCCAGATTCCGCAAAATGGCTTGAGGCCATGAAATCTGAGATGGGATCCATGTATGAGAACAAAGTGTGGACTCTGGTTGACTTGCACGGTGATCGGCAAGCAATTGAGAATAAATGGATCTTCAAGAAGAAGACTGATGCTGACGGTAATGTTACTGCCTATAAAGCTCGACTTGTTGCAAAAGGTTTTTGACAAGTTCAAGGGATTGACTATGATGAGACCTTCTCACCCATAGCGATGCTTAAGTCTGTTTGAATCATGTTAGCAATTGCCACATTTTATGATTATGAAATTTGGCAAATGGATGTCAAAACTGCATTCCTGAATGGATTTCTGGAAGAAGAGTTGTATATGATGCAACCGGAAGGTTTTGTCGATCCAAAGGGAGCTAACAAAGTGTGTAAGCTCTAGCGATCCATTTATGGACTGGTGCAAGCCTCTCGGAGTTGGAATAAACGCTTTGATAGTGTGATCAAAGCATTTGGTTTTGTACAGACTTTTGGAGAAGCCTGTATTTACAAGAAAGTGAGTGGGAGCTCTGTAGCATTTCTAATATTATATGTGGATGACATATTGTTGATTGGAAATGATATAGAATTTCTGGATAGCATAAAGGGATACTTGAATAAGAGTTTTTCAATGAAAGACCTCGGTGAAGCTGCTTATATATTGGGCATCAAGATCTATAGAGATAGATCAAAACGCTTAATTGGACTTTCACAAAGCACATACCTTGACAAAGTTTTGAAGAAGTTCAAAATGGATCAAGCAAAGAAAGGGTTCTTGCCTGTGTTACAAGGTGTGAAGTTTAGTAAGACTCAATGCCCGACCACTGCAGAAGATAGAGAGAAAATGAAAGATGTTCCCTATGCTTCAGCCATAGGCTCTATCATGTATGCAATGTTGTGTACCAGACCTGATGTGTGCCTTGCTATAAGTCTAGCAGGGAGGTACCAAAGTAATCCAGGAGTGGATCACTGGACAGCGGTCAAGAACATCCAGAAATACCTGAAAAGGACTAAGGATATGTTTCTTGTTTATGGAGGTGACAAAGAGCTCATCGTAAATGGTTACGTTGATGCAAGCTTTGACACAGATCCGGACGATTCTAAATCGCAAACTGGATACGTGTTTACATTGAATGGTGGAGCTGTCAGTTGGTGCAGTTCTAAACAAAGCGTCATGGCGGGATCTAGGTGTGAAGCGGAGTACATAGCTGCTTCGGAAGCAGAAAATGAAGGAGTCTGGATGAAGGAGTTCATATCCAATCTAGGTGTCATACCTAGTGCATTGGGACCAATAAAAATATTTTGTGACAATACTGGTGCAATTGCCTTGGCAAAGGAATCCAGATTTCACAACAGAACCAAGCACATCAAGAGACGCTTCAATTCCATCCGGGATTTAGTCCAGGTGGGAGACATAGAAATTTGCAAGATACATACGGATCTGAACGTTGCAAACCCGTTGACTAAGCCTCTTCCACGAGAAAAACATGATCAGCACCAAGGCTCCATGGGTGTTAGAATCATTACTGTGTAATCTAGATTATTGACTAGTCCAAGTTGGAGACTAAAGGAAATATGCCCTAGAGGCAATAATAAAGTTATTATTTATTTCCTTATATCATGATAAATGTTTATTATTCATGCTAGAATTGTATTAACCGGAAACATAATACATGTGTGAATACATAGACAAACAGAGTGTCACTAGTATGCCTCTACTTGACTAGCTCATTGATCAAAGATGGTTAAGTTTCCTAGCCATTGACATGAGTTGTCATTTGATTAACGGGATCACATTATTAGGAGAATGATGTGATTGACCTGACCCATTCCGTTAGCTTAGCACCCGATCGTTTAGTATGTTGCTATTGCTTTCTTCATGACTTATACATGTTCCTATGACTATGAGATTATGCAACTCCCGTTTACTGGAGGAACACTTTGTGTGCTACCAAACGTCACAACATAACTGGGTGATTATAAAGGTGCTCTACATGTGTCTCCGAAGGTACTTGTTGAGTTGGCGTATTTCGAGATTAGGATTTGTCACTCCGATTGTCGGAGAGGTATCTCTGGGCCCTCTCGGTAATGCACATCACTTAAGACTTGCAAGCATTGCAACTAATGAGTTAGTTGCGGGATGATGTATTACGGAACGAGTAAAGAGACTTGCCGGTAACGAGATTGAAACTAGGTATTGAGATACCGACGATCGAATCTCAGGCAAGTAACATACCGATGACAAAGGGAACAACGTATGTTGTTATGCGGTCTGACTGATAAAGATCTTCGTAGAATATGTGGGAGCCAATATGAGCATCCAGGTTCCGCTATTGGTTATTGACCGGAGACGTGTCTCGGTCATGTCTACATAGTTCTCGAACCCGTAGGGTCCGCACGCTTAACGTTTCGATGGCAGTTATATTATGAGTTTATATGTTTTGATGTACCGAAGGTCGTTCGGAGTCCCGGATGTGATCACGGACATGACGAGGGGTCTCAAAATGGTCGAGACATGAAGACTGATATATTGGAAGCCTATGTTTGGATATCAGAAGTGTTCCGGGTGAAATCAGGATTTTACCGGAGTACCGGGAGGTTACCGGAACCCCCCGGGGGGTTAATGGGCCTTAGTGGGCCTTTACGGAGAAGAGGAGAGGCGGCCAGGGCTGGGTCGCGCGCCCCTCCCCCCTAGTCCGAATAGGACAAGGAGAGTGGGGCGGCGCCCCCCCCCCCTTCCTTCCTCTCTCCCTCCTCTTTCCCCCTCCCAAGTCCTAATACAACTAGGAAAAGGGGGGAGTCCTACTCCCGGTGGGAGTAGGACTCCTCCTAGCGCGCCCTCTCTCCTGGCCGGCCGCACCCCCCCCCCCCTTGCTCCTTTATATACAGGGGTAGGGGGCACCCTAGAGACACAACAATTGATCGTTTGATCTTTTAGCCGTGTGCGGTGCCCCCCTCCACCATACTCCACCTCGATAATACTGTAGCGGTGCTTAGGCAAAGCCCTGCGTTGGTAGAACATCATCATCGTCACCACGCAGTCGTGCTGACGAAACTCTCCCTCAACACTCGGCTGGATCGGAGTTCGAGGGACGTCATCGGGCTGAACGTGTGCTGAACTCGGAGGTGCCGTACGTTCGGTACTTGATCGGTCGGATCGTGAAGACGTACGACTACATCAACCGCGTTGTGCTAACGCTTCCTCTTTCGATCTACGAGGGTACGTGGACAACACTCTCCCCTCTCGTTGCTATGCATCACCATGATCTTGCGTGTGTGTAGGATTTTTTTGAAATTACTATGTTCCCCAACAGTGGCAAGGACGTACCCATGCACCAGCGCCGTGCCTGTGGAGAGGCCCCGAGGGAGGCGATGATCGAGCAGGTTAAGCATGAAGAGTAGATCGACTTGGATAAATGCAGGAAGATACATGCCACTCGGTCTGGCCCGAGCAGCGTGGGGATGATACAGCCCGAGGGGCGCCCCCAGCAAGGTAAGCTAAAGACATAAGCAAAAGGGATACATGCCACAGGGACGGACCCATGTGGCCTGGGAATAATGTAG
Organism: Triticum aestivum; assembly: GCF_018294505.1. Lineage (NCBI taxonomy): Eukaryota > Viridiplantae > Streptophyta > Magnoliopsida > Poales > Poaceae > Triticum > Triticum aestivum. Next base: position 503,793,174 of record NC_057800.1, on the reverse strand, counting down.
CCCGTGGGGCGCTCCCAGCTTAAATGCACTTGGAAGGTGTCACCTGGTTCTGTAGAAGAAGTAGAGTTGGTGCAGCTGAAGCCACACGTTGAAGGACTGGCTCCTCATGAGCCACCGGGACCCTGAGCCTCGAGAGGCTCCGGGAGCTCGGGAGGTTCCCTGAGGACCGTCCTCATCTCCCCCGGAATGGTGCGGAACTTGGCCTCCTGAGCCGTCAGGACTTGCTGCATGTTGTGCTGATAGGCCGACGCCACGCTCGGTGACCCGAAAGGCATGCGGACATAGCTGTGTGGTGGACCCTCACAGTGGCCCGCACGTGATGGCCAGAAGCGTTCCTGAGATGCGGCCCTGTTGAGCCCTGGGATGTCGATGCAGACGCGCAGCTCAGCACCCTCGCCTGGATGGTGAGCCGCGCTCGGTGAGCGGCTGTCGCCACGCATGGCTCTCGCGTCTTGTATCTCTTGAGTGGTCTCGGTGATGAACTCCTGGGTGGTGGGCACTCCTCACCCCGTGCTCTCCTCAGGAAAGCATGCCATGAAGCACGCTTCCAAGTGGTGCCCAAGCACCTCCCTCATGAGGTTGGCAAGGTCTAAGGCTCTCCAGGAGAGAGCCCCCGAGCCCTGCCCGAGGAGGGCGCTGGGCGCGCTTTCCTATGCGGTGGAGGGAGGCGCCCCTGGAGCGGGCGATGATCCTGACGAGGCTCCTGACGCGATGCCATCTTCTTGGGGTCCTGCGCGGCGTGGCAGCTTCTTCTTGGGGATAGTCTCCGGAGGGCCTTCACTTCTGCTGTCAGGGTTGTCGATTGCTGCGGCTTGGAAGGCGCGCTCAAGGGAGCACACCGCATTCCTTTCTTCACATGGGACCATGATGATTCCCCCACTTCCTGGCATCTTGAGGATGTTGTAGCCATGGTGAGTGACTGCTATGAACTTGGCCAGGGCTGGATACCCGAGGGTGGCATTGTACGACAGGCGGATGTGCGCGACATCGAAGTCGATGAGCTCGGTGTGGTAGTTCTTGTGTTCCCCGAAGGTGACAGGCAGGCGGACCTGCCCTATCGGTGTGGTGGAACCGTCAGTCACTCCTGAGAAAGGCTTGGTTGGCTGGAGCTGCTCATAGGGCACTTGGAGGTTGTCGAACGTGTCGACGGACAGGACGTTGAGCCCTGCGCCACCGTCGATGAGAGTCTTGGTGACTTGCACATTGTTGATGACTGGGAAGCATAGCATAGGCAGGGTGCCAGTGGTGGCTGCGCACTTGAGCTGTTCTGCCGAGTTGAAGGTGATGGCGCATTGGGACCACCTGAGCGGGCGCGTGGCCTCGAGCTTAGGGAGCGTTGCGTTCACCTCGCGAGCGAATTGTTTCAAGATGCACTGAGAAGCCGGGGCCTGAGCACTGCCCAAGATGCAAGCGATCACATGCAGCTCCTGGAAGCCCCCAACCCCCTCATCCTGGTGGTGGTCATCGTTCCTTCTTGGAGGCGGCAACCGGGGAAGATCGGCGTCGCAGTGGGGGCGATCCTCACGAGGTGGGTCCCTCCAGGCGCCCTCGCGAGGTTGGTCCTGCCAGCGGTCCTCACGAGGCCGGTCGCGCCAATCCTGGCGCGGGCCACGGTCGTCCCAGCGTCTGCCTCCGCGTCCTCCTCCGCGGCCGTAACCCCGGTCATTGCGCTCGGGGCGTCGACCGAAGCGTCCTTCCCGAATGGCCCTGAGCTCTTGACAGTCGCTGGTGTTGTGGGTCTTTAGGTTGTGGAAAGCATAGAACGGGCGGCCGTTCTTGGATGACTCGGGCTGATCTCTGCCTCGCTTGGTGTCGGGCTCCGCTGCGAGCAATAGTGCCTCTTTGTGCTTCACGTCCTTGGCCTTGGCCTTCTTCTCCTCCACTCCTTCAGCTGGCAGCTCAAGGAGAGAGAGAGGAGCCCCTCCTCAGCTCCTGCGCACTTGGTCGCCAGGTTGAACAGCTCCTGAGATGTGCAAAGATCCTCGTGGATAGCCAGCTCCTCCTTCATCTTGACGTCACGGACGCCGTCTGAGTAGGCTGAGATGATGGCCTTGTCCGTGACCTTGGGGATCTTGAGGAGGGTGTTGTTGAAGCGTTGGATGTACTTCTGGAGGGTCTCTCCTGGCTGTTGCTTGATGTGGCGCATATCGCCCACGGCCGGTGGGCGGTCGCGAGTGCCCTGGAAGTTGGCGACGAAGCGATCGCGCATCTCGTCCCAGGAGGAGATCGAGTCGTGCTGCAGGTTCAGGAGCCAGGAGCGGGCCCTGTCCTTGAGAGCCATGGGAAACCAGTTCGCCATGACTTTTTCGTTGCCATTAGCCGCTTCGATGCTCAGCTCATAGAGCTGCAGGAACTCTGCGGGGTCGGCGGTGCCGTCGTATCGAGGAGGTAGATCTGGCTTGAACTTGCCTGGCAAGGCGACACTGCGCAGTTCGGGGGTGAAGGCGCGGCAGCCAGCTGTGGTCGCCGGGGCCCGCTTCTGAGGCGGAGCTTGGTCTTGGCGTGGTCCGTGCTGCACCACCACAGACGGCACGCGGTCTTGACGAGGTGGCGCGGGGAGCGCCGGTGCAGCTTCTCGCGGCCGCGGGATTTCTTGGCAGCTTCTTTATTCACGCGCGGGCGCCGGGCGCGGTGGATCACGCCGTGGAGGTGTGCGCCTTGGTGCCAAGGCACCGTCTTGGGGACGAGGCGGTGGAGGCACGCCATGAGCCCCGTCGCCCGCGGCTGGTTGAGGGGGAGGCAGAGAGTGGGACGATGTCGGAGAGCCCCCTGCGGCACGGACGAGCTCGGCGATGCGGTCGAGCCACTCCTCATAGAGGTCGTCTATGGGGCGGTAACGCATGAGCTTGTTCGCCGCGATGAGCGCGGCCCGCGCTTCCATGGGAGCGCGGTGCGCGTGGGACGAAGAACCAGCAGGGGCGAGTGATGGGGTAGCGGTGCGGCCGTCCTGCCGCACTGAAGGATGCAGTGAGGACGCCTGCTGCTCGTTCCCCACCGGGCCGGTTGCAGCTTTGGCGGTGGGGGACGGAGAACGATGAGGTGGCCCGCTGGCGGGAGCCGTCTGAGTGACGCGGGCGGCGAGGGCGGCCCGACGCTCAGCTCGAGCACGGTGAGCGTCTGACATGGAGACGACGGAGCGACGGACTGACAGAAAGGAAGCTACGGCGCACCCCTACCTGGCGCGCCAAATGTCGGATGTGGGGCTCCAACTAACCCTTAAGATTCAAACACTGGGGTGCACGCAAAGTCTTTCCCTTCTACCAATCTACGCTCTAGCTCGCTAAGATCTTGCGGACGAACTCGACGAACTCGCAACACAGAAATACACAGGGTTTATACTGGTCCGGGCCACCGTTGTGGTGTAATACCCTAATCCGGTGTGGTGGTGGTGGATTGCCTCTTGGGCTGATGATGAACAGTGCAAGAGAAGAACTGCCTCCTCAGGTTGAGGTGTTCTTGTGCGTATGAACTTGTGTGTGTCCCCGGTCTCGTCTTCCTCTGTTCGATCCGTCCCCCCTCTACTATGGTGGCTAGTCCTATTTATAGAGGCCCTGGTCCTCCTCCCGAATATCGAGCGGGAAGGGAGCCAACAATGGCGGGAAAATTTGAAGGGGGACAGCTAGTATGATGTATCCTAACAAAAGGTAGTCTTCTCCTGCACAAAGCTCTGGTGGTGACGCCGTCTTGGGCTCCACAATGACCTCCGTCTTGCAGTCCATGGTCTTGGTCTTGTTGCGCCGAAATGGCAACCTTTGCCTGAGGCCTCGGTACCCCGCGGCTGCGCTTTCCTCCTTTGCACCAAAGAGGAAACAAGGACGTTGCGCGCGCTGGCGCCCGCCTGGTGTCGATTGTTATGGCTCACGTCACGAGAGCCTCGCGAGGTTTGCCTCGCCTTGATATCTCCGCTCCTCGTGAGCCTGCCTGGCTAGGCCGCTCCAGAGGAGGTCTTGTGTCATCCGCCTCGCGAGGCTTGGCCCCTCGCGAGAGTCTGGGATGCTTGTTGATGAAGATGGGTCGTACGGCCTGCTGGCTCTGCCACGCCGCGGGCCGCAGGCAGGCAAGTCTAGGGACCCCCGTTCCAAGAACACAGGCAGATATGTGTGATGTTAAGATGCCATCGCTTGAGGGTAAGGCTTGGGCAGGCGCAAATGGAGATTGGGTTGTTTATATTGGGTCCAACTGCGAGTGGGAACTTGTGAATGTGTACACTCGTCACTGGGTTCCACTTCCAAAATCTCAGACTGCCCAGAGGTTGAGCACACCGGTTATGGCCATACTTTCAACTACGGTCATGGTGACTATCGTCTACAGAAGATAGCAATTTGTCAAGTTCCCGACCGCTCTTGGGATTTAATGGAATATGTACTTGTTGCTATCTCTGACAAGCTTGTTGCCTTCCTTCATAGTTCGACTAGATGGATATTGCTCAAAAATCAGTTTCTATACAAGGATGAGTACTGTGATGCAATTCAATACGAGGGTCTTGTGTTTCCTTCCACCACTCATGGCATTGTTTTTGCATGGAATCATTATGCTTTCAGTACGTTTGTCTTTCACCGTGATTATAATTGTTTCATCCACATGCATGCGGGTTATCTAGTTTCCCTTTACTAATTAACCTTCTTGTGTTTCCAAGGTCCTGTGAACATTCCACCACCTATACTTGAAAAAATTTATAACCAAGGGGGAGATGATGATGATGATGATCACGAGCATCAGGACCCATATACTCAGTGGCGCTTGGCAACTTATTCCGATGGATCACCCCTTCTTGTCTGTATACAGGGCACCACTGATGTGACTAAGGAAGCAGGTGTTGTCTCCCATGGTCGCACTCTCCGGACCTATTCCAACATCCCTTGCAGGGTATTCAGGATGGATACTACTGTGCTAGCACCAACACCTTCTCCTTGGTTTAGTATTGATACTCTTGGAGGAAACTCGCTCTTCCTTGGACAAAACTATCCAATCATGGTGAAAGGTGATCCAACTGCTGTTGACACAACATTACTACCATTTCTGAGAAGCAATTGTATCTATACCTTGGACATTGCTATGCTTACCTACCGTGGCTATCACAATATGGGTCATGAAATAGGCCGCTTCAGCCTGGATGATCAGTCCTGTGTTGGTCTCGAGATTGACAGTAGCTGGCCCTTTCGAGACAAACTCTTCTAGTTCAAAGCAAGCGTTTCCAACGCCGAGGAGTGGTTGAGCTGAAGTTCATTTCATTGCTTGTTATTTGTTGTGTGATGAAAACTTTAGTATTTACCAGAATGTTTTGTTGGAACTAATCTATAATCCAACATGTATCCTCGTTGTCGTTGTGTGTTGATGACTTGTTGTATGTAATGAATGGTACATTTGCATATGCATGTCATAAACTCAATTTATAAATGGTTTTCGACTCACTTCTTGGAGTGTTAGTGCCGAAGTAGTATAGCCAGCATACGTGGTAGTATGAATTTGCCACATCACATAGAGCCAACCAACAGTTAGATGTCGCACGAAGGCTGAAAAATATGGTGATAGCGTGACTGCGTGAGGTGGGCTTGTACGTAGTATGATGTACGCACAGGGCTTGCCGTGTTTCCTACTCCTCCGGTATAAATGTTGAGAATATTTGGTTGAGTTCTTCCTCCTTTTGCCAACACGTGGGACATCCAGCATCCAGGTCGTGGCATGCAAAAAAACGGAGTGGTAACTGAAGCCACGTGATGTGCATCTTGGGTTAAACTGTAAATAGAATCTTACTACTCTTGAGTAACTCCAAAAGCGTCCACCGAAGATCTTTATTGGATTTGTTATTCATCACCAGCACATCGAGGTGAAAGATGTGCAGGTTCAGTGGGTCCTCTTGTGTTTTCACTGACATGTGGGACCACATGTGAGCAAACAGACGATGGGCTCCGCGTGTCTGCTGGTTGGCTAAGAAGAGAGATAGGGGAGGGCTAAGCACAGACTCCAGGAAATTTGTTGTACGTAACCAGCACCTCGATATAGGCTCGATATAGTGGGGTGGCATGGGCCATAACTAGCATTCACGTCTAATAGTATGACACACGCCACCCACACGAGTCCCATTCGACACCAATTTTCTTGGAGTCCATGCTACAACCATCTCTTCTCGCTCCTATTTTCTCAGCCATCGCGCACTGGGTGGGGTGGGGGTTTGCCGATAGTCGGTTTGCTCAACTGCGGTCCCACTTGTAAGTGAAAATGCAACACAACACGCATTCCCCCTTGAGCGGCGTGCTGGACCAACCGTGTGATCAGCGGGGTGCGACGCGAACACGGCAAGCTTTTCCTTTTGAACTTGTAACTTGTAAAATTTGGTTCTGCTCCATGGCGCGACCGATAGATAGAAATAACGATTTCCCCTAGAGTAATGAGAAGTTAGGTTCTGGCGCGGTTCATGCATGGAGTACGTACAAAAATTATGAAGTTGATGCGAAAGGTAAGATAATTACTAGTAGTACCATATACTACTACATGGATTTGACAGAAAGATAAAGATACATACGGATCCATCAACGACATCCTCACGCCCTATTGCGTCAGGTCACCAACCGACGTGTGAGGAGCAACAGCGTTGGTGGCGAGCTCAACGTGCTTCTGAACAATGTCGTCCAAGGTTGCCTTGCGGGTCAAGAAGGCCAGCGACCTATCGTCCTCTCTGGCACGTAGTAGTCCTTGTGGACGATTTGTGCGTAGACGTGGGTGATTATGTCAACGGTGTCTTGCTGCGCCAGGCGCTGCATGGCGAGCGCGAACTCGAGGTGGACATTCTCCGGCGCGACAGCGGGCGGTTGCAGGGCCACTAGTGCGTCGAAGAGGTTGTCACCATAGAGGTCATTGAGGGTGGTGGGCATCGCAGAGCTTGGGCACGTGGGCTGGAGGCGTACGTTAAGATCATCCGCGAGCTTCTTGACGACGGTGAACTTGTCGAGGAAGCCCACGAGGACCTTGTCGAACAAGGAGACGAAGTTGTCGTCCAAGTGGCCTCTCACCCTGGCGGACTCAAGCACGATCTGGAGACGTTCCTTGGTGCCAGGCCGCAGGCCGGCGTCATGGACCATCTGGCACAGCCGGCTGATGCTCACGCTCATTGCCTCCATGGGTCTAGCTTCTAGTCAACTGATCTTGCGATTGGAGTGATCACTCTTGCCCTTGGTTAGGGTGCGTAGGTGCGTAGGATTTCATAGATTGGACTGGCGGGGAGCCTTTATATGAGAAGTGCAGACTGCATTGAATTCACGTGCGTGTTGGCCATCTACTCCTCGGCCATCTACTGCACCTGCCTTTGGCTATATGATAGGCGGGCCAGCCACCTATTGGACCCACGTGTCATACAACCAAAGGCAGGTGCAGTAAGTCAATGAAGCTGCGTCCCTGTCATTGAATTGTCACGGCAGATGTCCTAGGGTGAGGACTTAGTCGTGAGGCCAACGCATCTATGTGCTAGCTTGAGAGGGGTTGAGCGGAATCGAGAGACACAACGCAAGACAAGGATTTAGACAGCTTCGGGCCTCGGTAAACATCATCCGCTAACAACCCTACGTGTTGTTTGTGGCTAGGTCTTATTATCATCATGAGGGAGTTGCCGGTAAATCGGCTCTTTGTGTCTAGCCCTAGAGATTGTTTCTTCTTACTTCCTCTCCCCCTTTGGGGAGCCCTGCCCCTCCTTATATATGTTGAAGGGCGGTTTACATCACTAGTCCTAGTTGGATTAGGATTACTCTATTACAAGTGGAGTCCTAGTCTTGCTTCCTTTGTAAGGGAATGCTCCTTATGCTTTCCTTTTAGACCGGCCCACCATAACATGAACCGGCCCTCTGGGCCTTGGGCCTAGTCCTTTATCTGACCCGTCGTTGTGGTCATTCGTGAGTCGCCAGGCTTGTAAATCGTCAGGCCAGTGAACCGCCAGACCCATGAATCGCCAGTCCTCTGCCGGGTTATGATAAAGCGCCAAGTACGGCCGGGTTATACTTCCGGCCAGGTTACGCCGCGGGGTATATCCCCGACATTATCCCCTAGTTTAATTTGGATTTATCCATGTTAAACTGATCCTGTAAAACAAACACAAGAACAAATTTGACAGATTGTGTTCCGGGTTAAGAATTCTTGTAAGCCGGCACCTGATCATCCTTAACTGCTTGTCATTTCCTTCTTCTAGAAAATCCGGGTCAATAAACCAACTTCATAATCAATTTGCTTGTAGAAGAAATATTGTAAATAAAGAATCCATTTGAGCCGGCCTTCAATGCTCTGACTTGACAAAAGTATTGGCCTTCAACTATTCAACTAATATCAGCCGGTTTGAAAATGCAGAACTTGTCGGTTTATCATTGCCAAAATTGCCGGGTTATAAAAACTAATGATCCCGAGTCATGACCGTTTATAGACGTCGGGTTATGATTGTTGCCAACGCCGGGTCACACAATTAATCTTCCTGATTTGCCCAAAACTAAGAATTTGAAGATGTTCCTCCTTTATATGCATATTACCTGTAGCCCCCAAGTCTTAAGAGGAGAACATAGTGATAGCTTAAGACTTGTTTCGATATAAATGTTGCAACCTTGAAGAAATCCAGATTGTTCATCTCAGTCACTAGTCACAACTGAATATTCCACATATGTAGCCCCCAAGTGTCGGGTTGTTATGCTTGCAGCAACCTAGGACTTGTAATTGCCTTATACTCATAAAAACCTCAACCAATGTAGCCCCCAAGGGCTGGGTCATTATGCAATAATGAGCAGGGACTTTGCATATATGACTATTGAAAATAACATCATATGGTGTAACCCCCACCATGGGGTTTGAACCCACGTCCACAAGGTTAAGAGCTTTGTGCTTTACCAACTGAGTAGCAGACCTTTCAATATAATGGATTAAGACTTGTGTACCTTGAATTATTGACAGGAGCAATTGGTAGCCCCCAAGGGCCGGCTCATTACAATGTGATGAATCAGGTCTTCAATAAGGTAAGCAAAAAATGACTTTGCATTAGCCCCCAAGTGTCATGGTGCATGCTTGCAGCGACATGAGACTTGCATATTTGATGTAATCTCAATTTAAATAATGTAGCCCCCAAGTGCCCGGTCGTAAGCCTGCAGTGACTCGAGACTATTCCTTCAATTGTAAAATAAATCATATCCATTGATAATATAATAGCCATTGCACTAAAGCGACTTTGAAAACCTTAATCATAATACTGGTTATTGATAACCATAATAAAATTCAGCCATGTTGGCTATTTGAAATATAATCCAATGATTTATGAGCGCATGATTCCAATGGCGCAATCCAAATATATACTGGCGACTTATAGTCCCAAGCCAGGCTGGGTCAATAAGCATCGGATTATAACTGATCATGTACTGACAACTTGTAGTTGAAAGCCAAGCCGATTCAATAAATGTCAGTTTATCATAATATATTATAAACCTCATCAAAGGAGAAAAAACTTGGCAAATAAAAGCATAAAAATAATATGCGAGGCTTTTCATGGGCTGCCAGGCCCAAAATCGAGGTTTTTCATGGGCTGCCAGGCCACTGAGTTAAACCATTTTACAAAGCCTTTTTAAGATGGACCTCACATTAACCAATCGTCTTTTTAACTTTGACAAGTTCAGGGCCTATGAGATTGACTTGTCAAACGTTCGGCGGGTCATACCAGGATTGCCTGGACGGAGTGGCTTACTTAAAAAGGCGGGATAACCCAGGGTTTTAGGTGAATATACCTGGCTTCCAAGCCTGGCTTGATAGCCTATTACAAGGGTGTAGACTCTTTGTTCTTTGAAAAGCAAAGAGCCCCCGAGCAATATTTTGAGTTGTGCTCAGTGGGTGCCTATGTTTGAGTTGTGCTTTTGCAACACTCTCTTTGGCCCCTCCATGCCGGTGCAGTATAGTCATCTCATCGGACCTCTAGTTGGGTCCAAACGAGAGAACTTTGATGTTTAATGGTTTATTGGTCCCCTTTGCATTTTGCGCCAAGTTTTGACCTTTGATTTAACTAATAAAATGTTAATGCATGTAACCAAAAATGTTGTATAATCCCAAAACACTTAGGCATGGTACATTAACTTCCTCCTCATTTCTTATTTCGTGACATATCAACCAATGAGAGATGTGGATCGTGCATGCTTTCAATGACTTGAGACTACCAAACATGACATGCAGTGGTTAGTTCATTGCATGTAATCCTATTAATTAGCAAAAAGACATTAAGTTCTCTCGCCGATAGGAATAAAACAATACACCATGTATTTATTTACAGAGGGAGTAGTACATTTTTTGTGACATGCATTACTAGATATTGCTAGTCAAATACTAAATCCAGATGGACGTTGTAGTACTACTAAATCCAGATGGTGGTGCTAGTGCTAGTAGTAGTACTACCAATGTACTAGTAGCACTGTACTACCCGTTGGTCAAATTATTATGTGCTGCTCCTCACAGTGAAGTGACAAGACCCTGCGCCGGAGATGACACCTGAGTATAGGCGCCATGTTCGGCATACCATAGTCATCCTCACGTATGCAGTCACTATCATCATGGATGTAGAGCTAGCCTACTTACAACTTAGCCGTGTTCGACATAATTTCCCATGCGTAGATGCCCGTGCATTGCATGGAACACCAAGATTGGGGGTGGACGGCGCCGGCAGTGGCCATCGCGCTAGATTTTTCCATGGCCTTCTAGATGTGGTTGGCAGGAGATAAGGCTGGTTGTGAGAGACAAGGAGTTGTTTGTAAATAGGGAACAAGTGTCGGCATCTTTTTGCAAAACTAGAGAAGTTTGGTTTGTATGCGTCAGATCTAGATCCGACGGCTATTGGTGAAAGATGGCAGACACAACATCATCACCAACTTAGGACCTCTTTGATTCGCAGGATTTTGAAAACGCAGGAATAGGACACAGCAATATTACAAGTTTCAAACTGATATTACAAATGTTAGGAGTAATGCTGCACCTACGAAGAGTGAATTACTAGGAAGTTTACGTAAGAACTTTCGTTACTTTAGGTGGATGCGGCATTATCGTACAAACTAAAATCCACCGCCCTGACAAGTCACTAATGGGCAAATAAATTTTCGGGTCTCTGGCCACTTGATGTTTCAAAAAAAATCAGCTTCCGCGGAGACTTTGTCATTTAGGGTTAGACGCTTGCGGTGATCAGCACGCCATTCATTGTTGTGCCAGAGAACGCCAAACCTCATTACCTTGACCACACTTGCCTACAGAACAAAGAACCTGGCCAATTTAATCTCAGATGTGCTGCCTCAGTAGTCGATCAAATCAATTTTTGTAAGATGGAGATCAAGGCATTCGATGAGATTGTTATAGTGCAGCACATTTTTCACTTTCGGGTCTTTTTATCTGCAAAATAAGAGAACATATTAGAGAAGCTGGCTGTATAAGATTGTCGTGTCATCAAGAGGTACCAATATCATTCACTCATATGATAGGGTTGGCTGGCTAGTGATATTTTTTTCACTCTCTCTCTCTCTCCTCTCATTTACCTAGGAGCACGTGAAGAGCTTGGGCATTTGTTGCCTTCCACTATGTGGCTAATGCCATATTTCTCAAAAGTATGCCACATAATACGCATCGATGTCAAATCAAAATATTTTGGCACCGCTCTCACGATGTAAGAGAGTTGGTGCCCCTGTGCACACAGACCCACATGTATAAAGAAATCAATCAACCCAGCGACACCAGCCTCTCACTCTCCCAAACAAGTGTTTTTATTGCCTCAGTCCTATCTCTCTCTCCCACACAAGTTTTTCTTCATTGCGTGAGTTAATTTGGCACCGGAGCAAAGTAGGTGATCCAGATTGGGGCACCAGGTGAGCAATGGAGGGGCATCGATGCCAAATGCATCACAAGTGAATTTGGCACGTGTTTTGGCCTACATAGTGGAGGACCGTTATAGCCACTTTTGTACTACCTCGTATTTAGTGTAAAATTTTGACCGTAGATTTACCTAAGAAAATGCCAGTGCATGTCACCAAAAATTATACCATTTGAAATTATGTTCAAATACGAATCCAACGATATAATTTTTAGTGACATGCATTAACATTTTGTCAGATAAATCTATGGTCAAATTTTGATACTACATAATAGGAAGAGTAAAACAGGACGGAGGTAGTACTTGCTCTTAGGGTAACCATAGAGTTACTAGTCTAAGTTACTTTCCACTATGACTAGCCTAGGCTACTATACTAGTACAACAAAAAACGATGCAGGTGATCACGTGAGAAAAAATACTAAAAACATTTCTTTCGATGCAGTGCGTAGATGCAATTTTGAACACTACACTTGTCATCGTAATTTGGGAAAATTACGAAAAAAATTGAGCTACGTTGTGATTACCATTTACTAATAGGAAAGAAGTTTCACCTCGATGAGTAGCTTCTCCGTGCATGGAAAGCATGTAAGGAATCCAACAACTTGATCTAGATTGGGGCCGATAGATTTTATTGCCAAGATCTTCACTGTGCGCATAGACTGGGTCAAGCTTGTGAGAATCATTTTCAAGAAGAGGTCGTAAATACATCAAGAAGAAATTTAAAAATGTGAATTTCAAGAAGACGGAGAAGAAGATGAGTTTTGTACCTGAACGATTACGGATCCAATAAAGAGTTTGGAGAATTTGGTAGACGATTACACTAACACTGTCAATTTCGGCGCGTCAATGACCCAGATTTTTGTTGGACCTTCTAGATCAGATACAAGCAATCTCTCAAGGAAAGGCGCATTCTCAATGACCATAATGTGGAACAGCTGGAGTGATCTCTTCCCAATTGATGTCTTGTTGCGGGGCCAGCAAGACACAAAAATCCATAGGAGATTCGTCGAGGCGATGTGGAGGCTAATGAACCCGTGGATCTGCCCAAGATGAAGGTACTCGAGCGCAGTACAGCTGCGGAGCAGGTGCTTCATAGCCTGCTTCGAGATGCCAACGTCGAAGAGGTCGAGCTTCTTGAGTTGAGGGAGAAGAAGGGCGGGCGCGGCATTAATCTGGGGAAGATAGCAGGAGCTGAAGCTAGCGCGACACAGCGTTGGCGTGAGGCGGAGCGCAGATGGCGGCAGAGAGCGACATCGTCTAGCTTCAAAGCTGAGCTCCTCGAGCTAATCTAGGGTGGGTGATAAGAACCACTCGTCGAACTTGGCTTGGACCTTGCAGTTGGTACTGAACATGTGGATGTCAAGGCGTCTGGCTGGCCTAGGGTGCGATGAAAGGATCTTGGAGACTGCGGCCATGCGTTTGCAATCCCCGTCGCAGAGGGAGATGTCGACGGTGAGGTTGAGGGGGTGCGGCGCCAGAGGGGGCACCACCTCCGGGAGAGCAGGGCGGTCCGCACAGCAGATTTGGTGGGGAGGAGGCCGATGATGACGAGCAGCATGTCGTCGGGGAGGCTGCTGATGAAGTCTAGGCTCGCTGGATGCGGTTTTGGCTCGAGCCGCCTCCGCTTGTTGGCTGCCTCGCCGTCCATCTCAACCGGCGGCGACGCCGGTGTACATGTGTGCTGGTCTGTGTTGTGTGCTGGCCTACTAGGTGTGCGCAAGGGCGTCCTTCTGTGCATGCCGCCGCGCAGTGGTGAATCGTGTGCGAGTGCATCCTTCACGCGGAATAAGTGTGTCCTCAATGCGCCCTCAATTTACTAGCGTGCGGGGTGCTACCCCGAATGGTTTCAACTTTGTTTACTTCACCGCGTGTCAGATGGGCCTCTAGTTTACTTATTTTCACCCACTGCCACATGGGCCAGCACACGAAGATAGAGAACAGAAGCTGACAAGGCAACATGTGGACTGGTTGACCGGTCAACTAAACAATATATGGAGCTATACACTGACACGATGAGCGTATAATCCGTCGGTATAGAGAGTTCGGGTGAGAGGGGAGGCCCGTGAGAGATACTCCCTTTGTTCCAAAATAGATGACTCAACTTTGTACTAACTTTGGAACGGAGAGAGTAGCAGAGAGAGAAAGAGATACTCCCTCCGTTCGATAATGTAGTGCCAACATTTTTTTTAAAGACAAACTTTTGAAACTTTGACCAAGTTTATAAAGAAATTAATTATATCTACAATACCAAAGATAAATGATAGTATGAAGTAAGTACATGTTGTGATGAATCTAATGAGCGTTCCAGATGTAAATGTTTTTCTCCACATATACCTGATCAAACTTTTCTAAGGTTTGACTTTTCAAAACATCCATATGCTTATGGATGTGAGAGAGTCCCTAACTAGAGAGAGAGTGAGAGAGTGTGTGTGTGTGAAATAGAAAGAGTGAGTGAAAAAGTGTATGTGCGTGTGTGAAAGAGACATGGACAACACACGATAAAAGTAGAGAAAAGGCGTGTGTGTCTTATGCAAACATATCACACATGCATCTTCGGCAACGGAAGCAAGGTGAGGAGGTAGTGTGTGGTTGCAGAGAGAAGACCCCTAGCATGTGGCCAACAGGGGTCTGACAAGCAAGGGGGAGAGGTCGAGAGAGACGTACGGATAAAATGCAGACATGGGGAGGAGAGAGTGTATGTTTGTGATAGAGAGATCCCCTGGAGATCGTGATGGGACTACATGGGTGGGAGATCGAGTGACAAGGTGTGTGCATGATAGAAGATACCCCAAGAGATATCGAGATAGACGTATGGATGGAAGGAGACAATACGTGTGTTCCTGATGGCTAGTGAGAGATAATCATACTTAGGGGGAGTGTGTGCGCCTATGATGGACTGAGGGATTATGGTACTTAGGGGTGCGTGTCACATAGAGAGAGAACAAGGGCGGAGAGTGTTGGATGGGTCTATATGTAGCGCGAGGAGACATGTGTATGTGTGAACCAGGGAGATATAAAGTTTGAGAGAGATAGAGGAGCCCCAATAAGGCTGAGTGGTGCGTCAGATAGCTGAGAGGGGGAAAGAGATATTCCATCCGCTTGATAATGCAGTGCATGTAAAAAAATAGAAGTCAAACTTTGGAAACATTGATCAGGTTTACACAAATATTATTTATATCTACAATACCAAAGATACATCATAGGAAACTACATGCCATGATGAATCTAATGGTATATGCTTGTCGTTCTAGATGTAAATGTTTTTCTCCACGTACATGGTCAAACTTTGTGATGTTTGACTTTTCAATAAATCTATATGTTATGGACCGAAGAGAGTGCCTAAGTCGAGAGAGATCAAGTGCGTGTGCAGGAGAATGAGTGAGTGTGCAAAAAGAGTATGTGTGTGAAAGAGAAAGGGACAACAAACGATAAATTAGAGAGAGAGAGTGTGTTTTTTCGTTTCTTATGCAAACATATCACGCATGCATCTCCGAGATAGAAAAGCGAGGTGAGGAGATACATGAAGATAGCTAGTGCATGATTGTTTGCAATGGAGAGAGACACCCCTATAGCACATGTCCAATAGAGGTCTGGCCAACAAGGAACAAAGGTCGAGAGGGACACATGGAGAACATGGACGCATGGGGAGGGAGAGAGGGTGTGTTTGTGATAGAGAGATCCCCTCGAGATCGTGAGGGGACTTATATGGGTGGGAGATCAAGGGAGGTGCGTGCGAGATAGAAAGATGCCCCAAGAGAAATCGAGATAGACCATGCACATGTTTGTGATGGAGACTAAGATTAGCTAGTCATATACATATATGGGGGACTGTGTGTGCCTACATTTGAGTGAGAGAGCATCATACTTGGCTAGGCATGAGATTGTGTGTGTGTGCGTGTGAGATGGAGAGAGAACGAGGGGGAGAGATAAAGTTTTAGATGGGTCTATCGAGTGCGAGTGAGATATGCATGTTTATGTGTGACCTAGGTAGATGGAGAGTTTGAGAGAGAGAGGGAAGAGCTCTGAGATAACAGAGTGGTGCGTGAGAGAGTTACGGGCAACGAGCCAAGGAATTTGTGTGCGTATAATGAGTGCACCCTGATACGTCTCCAACGTATCTATAATTTTTTTATTGTTCCATGCTATTATATTATCTGTTTTGGATGTTAATGGGCTTTATTTATACACTTTTATATTATTTTTGGTACTAACCTACTAACCCAAGGCCCAGTGCAAATTGTTGTTTTTTTTGCCTATTTCAGTGTTTCGTAGAAAAGAAATATCAAACGGAATCCAAACGGAATGAAACCTTTGGGAGAGTTATTTTTGGAACAAACGTGATCCAGGGGACTTGGAGTGGACGTCAAGAAAGAAATGAGGGAGCCACGAGGCAGGGAGGCGCGCCTGCCCCCCTAAGCGCGCCCCCACCCTCGTGGGCCCCTCGCAGCTCCATCGACCTACTTCTTCCTCCTATATATATCCATATACCTCGAAAACATCCAGGAGCACCACGAAACCCTATTTCCATCGCCGCAACCTTCTGTACCCAAGAGATCCCATCTTGGGGCCTTTTCCGGAGATCCGCCGGAGGGGGGAATCGATCACGGAGGGCTTCTACATCTACACCATAGCCTCTCCGATGATGTGTGAGTAGTTTACCACAGACCTTCGGGTCCATAGTTACTAGATGGCTTCTTCTCTCTCTTTGGATCTCAATACAATATTCTCCTTGATCTTCTTGGAGATCTATTTGATGTAACTCTTTTTGCGGTGTGTTTGTCGAGATCCGATGAATTGTGGGTTTATGATCAAGTTTATCTATGAACAATATTTGATTCTTCTCTGAAATCTTTTATGTATGATTGGTTATCTTTGCAAGTCTCTTTGAATTATCAGTTTGGTTTGGCCTACTAGATTGATCTTTCTTGCAATGGGAGAAGTGCTTAGCTTTGGGTTCAATCTTGCGGTGTCCTTTCCCAGTGACAGTAGGGGCAACAAGGCACGTATTGTATTGTTGCCATCAAGGATAAAAGGATGGGGTTTATATCATATTGCTTGAGTTTATCCCTCTACATCATGTCATCTTGTCTAATGTGTTACTTTGTTCTTATGAACTTAATACTCTAGATGCATGCTGGATAGGTCAATGTGTGGAGTAATAGTAGTAGATGCAGAATCGTTTCGGTCTACTTATCGCGGTTGTGATGCCTATATACATGATCATGCCTAGATATTCTCATAATTATGCACTTTTATATCAATTGCTCGACAGTAATTTGTTCACCCACCATAATACTTATGCTATCTTGAGAGAAGCCACTAGTGAAACCTATGGCCCCGGGGTCTATCTTTTATCATATAAGTTTCCAATCTATTTTATTTTGCAACCTTTACTTTCAATCTATATCATAAAAATACCAAAAATATTTATTTTATTATTATTATCTCTATCAGATCTCACTCTCGTAAGTGACCGTGAAGGGATTGACAACCCCTTTATCACGTTGGTTGCGAGGTTCTTATTTGTTTGTGTAGGTATGAGGGACTTGCGTGTAGTCTCCTACTGCATTGATACCTTGGTTCTCAAAAACTGATGGAAATACTTACGCTACTTTGTTGCATCACCCTTTCCTCTTCAAGGGAAAACCAACGCAGTTCTCAAGAGGTAGCACACCCAAGATATTTAGCTTGGACTAGAGAATCATACATAGTGTGCGAGAGAGACCTATAGATGGAGTATATATGCATACGAACTAGAAAGACCCCCACCCCCCCCCCACACACACACACATACAGAGAGAGAGAGAGAGCGAGAGAGAGAGAGATGGAGAGAGAGGGAGAGGGGCCAACAAGGTTTGTGTGTTGGATGTGTGCGACAGAATGGAAGATTGTCGGTGAGAGAGAGAGAGAGCAGGAGTCCGGGAGAGGGGGAGGTCGCGTTTTATGCATCAAATACTTATATAAACCATGTTTCGATATAAACTTGCATTCAAATATTTAAATTGGAGAACATGTTGTCTGAAATCCACACATGAACGGAGATATGCGTATATCAAACAAGTTCATTAATTTGACTCTCAACATGTGCATGGAGTACTATAATACTGTACAACATGTTACTCGATTGAGGTGTTTAATTCTGGATTTAGTTCACTATTTTGACCTGGTGAACGAGCTATTTCATTGAAACGAGATATTTCATTTT
The DNA here is from genome assembly GCF_018294505.1 of Triticum aestivum. Classification (NCBI taxonomy): domain Eukaryota; kingdom Viridiplantae; phylum Streptophyta; class Magnoliopsida; order Poales; family Poaceae; genus Triticum; species Triticum aestivum. The sequence goes on along the minus strand of NC_057800.1, from coordinate 503,775,112 downwards.
GGGTTTGATTCCCGTTTTTTGAGTGGGTCAACTATTTGTCATATAGTAAATCGCTAGCAACGAGCATGTAAAAACACATTACTCCCGAGCATCTCTCCATCTAAAAAAAGAAGTGGCAAGCTAATATTTCAAAATTTGATTCGAATCGACTTGGTAAGGTAGACGTGGATGCTCGTTCTCTCAAAATTTGAACGAACCGTTAAACACCCTCTGCTCGGTGGAATTCGCCCGAGCAAATAAATGGGAGACACGAAATTACCAGCCTATGTGGGACACGCATCAATTGGCCCGTTGTACATCGAGGGTAGGTTCGTAACTTCATCCAAGCGCGCCTTCTCCTCGGCCGAAATGACATGTGCTGAATAATTCATAAACCATGGTCGGCAAAACACCCTCTCATCGCCCGAAATAGCTCGCGCCCATTATTTCAAAACACGCTCTCCTCGCCCGAAACCGCTCACGCCCACTATATTTCAAAACACACCCTCCTCACCCGAAATCGCTCGCGCCCACTATATTTCAAAACACGCCTTCCTCGACCGAAATCGCTCGCGCCCAGTATATTTCAAAACACGCCCTCCTCGCCCGAAATCGCTCGTGCCCATTATTTGGGAGAAGCAAAGTTACTCTACTATCCCCGACCGTTAGTACACAGACCCAAGCCGAGAAGCCTAAAGGCAGGGGTAGAATTGTAACCCCCCCCCCATATTTCAGACAAATGCGTCCGTAAGACATGGTTCCCCCTCCCAATTCCCCATTCATACCTCATGGGCGCCAAATCACCTTCTCCCCGGAAGCTCCCTTCTCCCGAGCCGCGAAACCTCAGCCCCTCCTCCATGGCGCCCCCCACCGCACCAAATTCATAGCCGCCCTCCTCTCTAATCCTAGAGACGCTATCCATTTGCCGTCATGCACTGGGCCGTGTGCCTCTTACTCCATGCTGCCGGAGCTGCCTCGACAAGGGTCGCGTGAATCGTACCGGAGCCGACTCACCCCCGTCGTTGTTCACAGCGCCGGAGCGGCTCCAACTTTGGACCCGTCCAGAGCCCCGACGTTGCTTCCCCGTAGCCGTTGACCATCGCGACATCTCTACTTCCCTGCCGCCGGTAGCCACCGCAACCGTGCCGGCCTCACCGACTAGGCAGCTGGAGCTGCCTACTTCACCGGGCCGCCAGATAGGTCGCACCCTCATCTCAAATCACTTTATTTAGGCATCAGTTGTCTGAATTTTTATTCTGGGCCAATCGATTCCCAATGGGAGGCAGCACCCCTTGAGCCGGTGGAGCTCCTAGGCTGCCGATTGGCTGGTGTCTAAAGTAAGGGTCCGGGGGCGCAAGTTCGCCGCGGAAGCAGCACTTAGATGGCTATCTTAGAGTTGCGTGGGTTGAAGGTACTGCCGCCGACGGATGTGGATGATGGCGAGTCTTTGTGGATTGGCCCGGGAGCGGCGCAACCACGGCAGTGCGGTGGGGCGGGGAGCGAGGTTTTGGTCAGGGCCATGGATGGCGGAGGCAGAATGCTCTGCCTGTGGTCACTGGCTCTTCGGGGAAGATTCCAAACAGTGTCAGCCGGGAGGCACAAGACGGCCATCAAGTCATCTGGCGTAGATCATACAGTACCAAAATAAAATAAAATCGTGCGACCCCAATTTAGTCTTCAGTCAACAGACATGTTACCACTCTCGTACCTTGCCGTTGATCTCTTAGGGTATTTCTTCAGATCAGAGAGATGCGTTGTTCTTAACATTATGTGTTTTCTGCATCTTCAGCCACACCGTCTTCCGACTCATCGCAGCTGCTCCAACAAGGGAAGCATGCACCATAAGGGAGCTATAGTCCCCACTCAACAGTTCCCTGCATCAAATGCGCATGCCCGACATGGACAGCCACAACAACTGTCGGGCCATCGACAAGTCAGCACATGATGCTCACTCCTATGGATGGCGGCCAGATAGGTTGTACCCTCATCTTACTTGTGTACAACATTTATGGCTTTGTTATTCATCTAAGCATTGAAAATAGATTATCACATTTCACTGTATATTCATGCTGATCTCTTACGGGTCTTGTTCAGGAGTTAACGTTGTTCCATAGTTCAGCTAAGAGACTTGTTCTTTAGGTTACGTTGTTCCATAGTTATCATCCATCAGCCAATGTTATCCCACAGGCTGGTGATTATAGTATTATACCACTTCTAGTATAACCTGTGTTGTTCCTTAATACTTTTGTGTGCCATCTAGTTAATCTCGAGTACAAATGATACATATTCTGTAGCTTTCATCTGTGTGCTCCCTTTAGTTTTGAGACCTATTGCTTCTAGTTAACACCAGTCCTACTATTTATGTCGTCTTCTATAGGCACTCATTACATAAATCTAACTAGTAGTTGTCTTCCATGCATGTCAGATATAATTGCACACATTGATTTATCCATAAGAACCTCAAGAAGCAATGTAACGGCCAACAAACTTGACGTCAATGATACCCAATATGATGGAACATGTAAAGGCAGTTCTTCACAAGACTTGCAGAAAGATGATGAATCATATTCACCCCATAAGGTCCTTGCTCTAACTTGGCCCTTGATATGGGTACAACATGCATATAATATCCTGGAGTGCATCTACTCTGTTGCAATGCCTTGTGCTTCGCCTGCTGATCATGCATGTAAATATGGCATGCTTTCCTATTTTTCAGTACCTATTCCATTAATGATAACATGTTTTCACATTCAAGTACTGTCATTCTACTCTATCACAATGTCATCTGCTTAGTTTGGACATCATGCTTCTCAATATCTTATGCATTGTTATTCATCAGTATGTACTTCATCTGTCTACCATACCATGTTCTTTTTTTACATTCAAGTGTTGTTCTAGTGACCTCTTGCAATGCCATCTTAGTTTTCTAATCATACACACATATGTTGCCTTAGTGTTTTTCTGTAATGTATTCCACTAGCATACAGTTTTACATTCAAGTAGTGTTTTTTACATTGTTGTCCTGTCGTATCCCTAGCTCTTACATCATACTCCCTCCGTCCGGATTACATCGCAGAAATGGATAAAATTGGATGTATCTAGAACTAAAATACGCCTAGACCCATCCATTTATTTCCGGATGGAGGGAATACATGTCAATATGTCATGCCTTTCTATTCTTCAGTACCTATTCCATCTCTATTGTAGCATGTTTTATAATTGAAGCACCATTCTTCTATATAAGGCTTGCAAGGGGAAGACGGCTATGTTAAAATCTGAAGGGTTACAAACTAGGTCTTTGCAAAAGATCCAAACGCCAGGAGATAATAAACCAACTCCAGTTTTCATAGATACTACTCCAGCACAGAGAAACCCAACTCCCACTAATAATGAGCAAATTCCGGTGGCCAAAGAACTAGTCCGCTCCAGTCCAGCAAAAATATGTCAACTCCATTCTAAGAAGCGTGTGCGTATCCTCGCATCATGAAATTTTATAGCATTCTGATCATATTTTCTACATGTTTCTTACCCATCTCTCTTTTAGAAAATAAGGTTAAACTATAGAGGATTTCCTCCATTAGGATCGTATTCGAGGAAAGTATCTTGTCGGAATTCTCTGTGCTCCAATGCTAATGTAAGTACCTGCTGTATATCACTATATTTTTACATCAGCATGTATTTTGTTAATTGGTGTGAATCCAACCTTTATCCAATCTAAATTCAGTTGTAGCAAAATGTTAAAGGCGACAATGTTGATTTTTGTAAGGAAAACTGCCTGGTAGTTTTGCATACTGAGCTGCATGAGTGTACTATCTCATATCATGCACATTACTGAATTGTAGTGCTGCTCTGGTTGCACATTCATTCATTGTGTCAATGTTGCTTTCGTATTACCTTACCTGGCTGATGATAGATGTGTCATATTGTGTTAATTTGGTGTAGCCTGGTGTGGTCTGGTTGCCCAAACGTTCATTGTGTCAATGTTGCTTTCCTATTATCCGACCTGGCCAATGATAGCAATGCTAGTGTGTTAATTTGGTGTAGGTTGCTGAAGATAAGACGACAAACTCTAAAAACAGCAAGGCAATCCCATTGTTTCTTTCCAATAAATCTAGGCCAGGTAATATGGCAATAACTCATGATTAATCTATTTGGTTCCCCTCCTAATTTATGTTATGATGTAGTGGTCGAGACACTCTCCACTATCAATAATACAAGCCTGCCAAAATCGCCATCTGAATCTATTCGGTTTCCTCTATCTCGAATGCAACGAAAAAAATGTATGTTTGTGAACCAATTAATGGCTGAAGCAATGATGGAAATGGTGGAGGAATCAGAGCTGCACATTCATGGCAACAACAACTGATCAATGTTTTCAAAGACAGTGTAGCAAAGCAGCCAGAATTTGCCCACATGCTTATGGGCGTCATCCGCGCTGAGGTTGCAGATTGTGACGTTCTAGATCATTAGGTTCTGTTCATTTATTTGCACTGGCATCAATCTTTTATTACCCAGTGGATGTAATTTCCTATAATATATGCTGGATGTGCAACGTTTTTCCCTGTATGTCGTACCTTTGCTTGATCGGTTTTGGCCCTGTGCATAATTGCTCGTCGTAATGGGATCAAATTATCTAATTGGGCCTAAAGACATGTAGGAACTTTAGTGAGCCCATTAAGTTAATGGGCCGTTACCCGGCCGAAAGTTAATGGTCGGCCCTCTTATCTCCCGGGTCCTTAACAGGCCGACATCAAAGCGGGCAACAGGTGGACCGGCCGTTAACAGGTCGTTACTAAGGTCGGGCTACATATGGCCCAACTATAATGTGGGTCTTTAGCAGGTCGAAAGAGACAGCGGGCTCGTACTGGACCATGAAGAGTATGGGCCACTAAGAGGTCGAAAGTCAGGTCGTACTGTAAATGGCTCAACTGTGTTGTGGGCCTTTAGCAGGCCGAAAGAGAAGCCAGGCTAGTATTGGACCATGAAGAGCATGGGTCGTTAAAAGGCCAAAACTCAGGTCTGACTACAAATGGCCCAAATCATTTATGGGTCGTCAACATGCTGAAAGACACACCGGGCCGGGAATTTGCCCAACACTTAAATGGGTCACTAAAAGGCCAAAACTAAGGTCTGACTACAAATGGCCCAACTCATTTATAGGCCGTCAACATGCTGAAAGACACACTGGGCCGGAAATTGGCCCAACAATTAAATGGGTCGTTAAAAGGCCGAAAAATGTACATCCTGAAAATCAGCCCATCCCTTGAATGGGCCGTTAACAGGCCGAAATCACATCGGGCCGATATCAAGCTCAAATATATAGCGGGTTGTTAATGGGTTCGAACTGGCGATGGGCTGCAATGGTGTCAAAAACAGGTCGTTGACGGGCCGAATTGGCACATCTCGTATGGGTCGTGGGCTTAAATGGAGATGACACAAGTAGGCCTTATATGGGCTGGCCTGCTAATTTTTACTGGGCCGGCCTTTTTCACTGGAATGAGCCACTGTTGGTTCGTGCCACGTGTTGACCTATCATAGGCGCCTCCTGTCCAATGAATGGATGATATATGTCCCAATGGTTAGCCAACACGTGTTTCCTCCCGTCAATGAGAATTTTACAGGTGGAAAAATCCTCATTGGTCCGGGCTGTTAGCGGGTTATCGGATCCAAAACCGGACCCAGCTTAACGTCGTTCCGTTACAGTGGATGCCACGTGTCGGTCACTCTTGACGAAAGCACTTCCATGACGCGCGATTTATCGTCATGGAAGTGAACACTTCTGTGTGATAATTTTGGTAATGTCATGGAACACTTCTACGACAGCATAGGTATGACTATCTTAATTCTGTCATAAAATTGTTATGGATTTACATGCATGACAGAAAATGTGACCTACTGTGACAAACATGTATCATCACAGAAGTGTCTTTTTTTGTAGTGATATGTGAGTTCTTGATCATATCTTGCAAGTCAATAGTCACCTACTATGTGTTATAATCCGGTAACCCCGAAGTGACAATAATCGGGACCACTCCCGGTGATGACCGTAGTTTGAGGAGTTCATGTATTCACTAAGTGTTAATGCTTTGGTTCAGTACTCTATTAAAAGGAGGCCTTAATATCCCTTAGTTTTCAATAGGACCCTGCTGCCACGGGAGGGGAGGACAAAAGATGTCATGCAAGTTCTTTTCCATAAGCAGGTATGACTATATTCGGAATACATGCCTACATTACATTGATGAACTCGAGCTAGTTCTGTGTCACTCTATGTTATAACTGTTGCATGAGGAATCGCATCCGACATAATTATTCATCATTGATCCATTGCCTACGAGCTTTTCATATATTGATCTTTGCTTAGTTACTTTTTCGTTGCCACTGTTACGATTGCTACAAAAACTACTACTGTTACTTTTGCCACCGCTACCGTTACTTTCATACTAATTTGCTACTAAATACTTTGCTGCAGATATTAAGTCTTTCAGATGTGGTTGAATTGACAACTCAACTGCTAATATTTGAGAATATTCTTTGGCTTCCCTTGTGTCGAATCAATAAATTTGGATTGAATACTTCACCCTCGAAAACTGTTGCGATCCCCTATACTTGTGGGTTATCACACAGGTGCAATGGCAGCGGCGGCAGCGACGATGGGCAAGAGCATGAGAAGAGTGGAGAAGAATGGAGGGGGTGTTGCTGGAGGGGGGGAGGGGGTGGATAGAAAAAGGGGTTCTTGTGCCACCCACGGGCGGGCCAGAGGAGGACACGGTCACACGGCCCACCCGTCCGCACGCTGTGCGTTTCACCCTAAAAGAGGCCCAAACTTGGGCCGGGGATGGGTCGAAAGCGGACAGAAAACGAACAAAAGTCCGTTTGCATACGCGCGCTGGGTCGTTTGGTTTGTCCGTTTTACCTCAAACGGACGCAGCCGGAAATGATGGGGTCGCGCGCTTGAGTTGGCCTTATTATCATGGTCCTAAATATTTGGTTGTGCTTCGTGTTGGAGTCAATTATCATAATGTTCTTTGATTTATTTTGCCTTTTTTTGTGGGTAGTTAGATAACTGATTTATTTTTCTAAATAAGACATTAACTTCTCTGTAATAACTTCTTAACTAAATTCAACATAATACAATTTAGCAACAACATACTGGCTTTATGTTTCAGTACACCTTTTTTATGCACTTCCTCGCATGGTTAGCATGGCTTTATGTGGACTGGAACATGGTACTAGCCCACGCCCAAAACATATAAAGATGAACATGCATTCTGCTTAATTAATTGTGATTCTTACTGATAGTGTACTCCACGCAGACACATGGCACGAAGCACACAAGCAAATCAACAAGTCCCCCGTAACTATTGGCCACTAGAAACGCACAAGCGCGGGAAATGCTCCTGGCCATGAGAATCGCACAAGAAAGCAGAGTTAACACCACAGGGAGTGGGCAAAAAGGCTCGAGCTTGTCTCTGTCTCCATGGAAAGAAATAACGAAAGAGAAAGGCATATGTCCATGCGCCCCATGGCTGCCTAGCAGCGAGCACCAGGGCACTCCACTGTCCACTCCACCGAACCACGCGCCCACCCGTGTCAACTCGGCTGGCGGTGGCTCGACACATCGCCGGCCAGATAAACACCTGCACTTCCGCCCCGGGACTCCGCAGATACCATCGATCGATTGATCCCCGGCGGGCTACGCAGTATAATACTCGCGCCGCCCATGGAATCGAAGGGCAGGAGGAATAAGCGCGGCAATCATGAGGCCACGACGGGTCAAGGGAAGAGCCAAACAAATATTCAGGCTCGACGAACAGCGAGGCGAAAACGACGACGAGGCTGTTTTGTTGCCAATATTGTAGAGAGCAAGTGATGGGCGCCAAAAAGGACCCTTCTGTCGCCTCGCTGCAGATAGGCACCTAATTCTGTTGAGGGTTGGCTTATTGTATGTGATCCGGTGGCGTCAGATGCAAAGAGGAGGTCAAGGGCGAGCGGGAATCCTATGCACCGTCGATTAAACAACCTCGCCACTACTACTACATGGGATACGGAAGCTGGGGGCAAATCCTATCCTCATTTCCTGTCCGGTTGGGGATTAGCTCGATCGGACGCGACTGATCGAAGACTCGGTGTCAAAGGTCTGCAGGCAGATTGGTTAGTTACTGTCGGATCGACACCACTGATAACATTGCATTTATTTTGTTTTAATTTAAAGGGGAGATCCGGGCAGCATTTTCAGTCTAGTGATCCCGTTGTTGGGAGTAGTAGGATTAGGCGGTCACTTGGTGTGGATACTATAGAACCGTAATGCGGTGGTGTTTGGTTTGCATTGCTGTGTAACACTCACATCATCATTCCGGTGCTTGTAGATACTATGATGTACTCTTCAATGGGTTCCAGTTGTTCCGGATGTGTTTGCTGGATCAATCACGTTGGTAGTTTCGTCAGATATCGCCAGTCTTTTCACGGGAGCTTCTACCGAGAGAGAAGGCAGCAGCTTCGCAAGACAAATCTAAATGGCCAACCATTGCCGCCAGCCCGCCATCCGTTGGAACATACGAGTGCGTTTCCCCTATTTTTTTTCCTGTGCATTTGTATCACGAAATGAATCAAGACTATTTAAAGAATCAAAGCAATCGACTAGAGAATAAAGGGTGAACAGGTGACTACAAATTTAACGTGATTACCAATTTTAGGATAACACGGATACAATAAATTCTTAAAATATGCGACTAGGTGAGAACAACCTATACAACAAGCAAGCAACAAGTTAAGCTGGGCAACAATTTAATTAGCAAGGCAGTAAGCATAGAAACTAAGTAAATGGACGAGAATGGATAAATCACAAGTGAGTTGAGGACGCGGAAGTTCACGCTCTTTGGGGAATACTAATCTTCGTTGGAGAGGTGCCGAAGCCAAGGTTTTGGAACATCGACATGTGGCTCACCTTACCATCCTTTGAGTCACCCAACAATGAGCCTTAAATCACTCGAAGTTGGTATTGAAGGCGACTACTAAAGCTTTACAAACTCCTCGGAGCACACCATATGCAAGAAATCTTCCAGGCCTTGACTCGTACTACCTAGGATCCTCAAATCTCCAAGGGTAACAAATTTTGAAGATAAAATCGAGCGGAGAACACATATCCCACACTCGAATCCAAGCACTTGTACATTCGAAGAAGCCACCTGCTATTTCACTCAAGTTCGATGACTCGCCAATGGATTTTAAAAGACATGAAAGGCTCTCTCCTGCTATCAAGAATAGATATGGGGAAATTAGGTCTCCCAGTCAAATCCCATCCGAAGGTTTAAACTCCTGTATTTTCTTGCCATTGAATAAAGTTGATAACTTGACTAACCTCACCAGATTCATAACAATGGCCACCCACCTCTTTGTGAATTCCAATTTCAACATTATTGCGTGTAAATAGTCTCACTCAACTCAATCATATGCCTTCGACATATCCAGTTTTAATGCACTGCTTTGTACCACATCATATTCTTCTTTGCTTTGTTTCTCTTCATAAAATGAAGACACTCATAAGCTGTAATTATGGTATCCGTGATGAGTCTGGCTGGGACAAAAGTAGACTGCTCCTCTGAGATGATATCAGGTAGCACTAATTTCAGCCTCTTAGGTATGACTTTGAAAGCAATTTTGTACAACACATTGCAAAGGGAAATAGGTCTAAAGTCTAAACTGTGGCAATGATGTGGGGTTCTTTACCTTTACGTGAGAAGAGAAGTGACTTTGCGTGAGCAAATGAGTGGGCCAAAAACATGGAGACCACGTGTGCAGGGAGAGGGTTTTCTTCCACATGAGGGGTTGTGCATGTATAGGGGAGGCTATGAATCGTTTGTTGCAAGACAAAAGGAGGTGTCACTTCAAGAGGCGCCCTCCCGTCGCTACTTTTGGGCCGACTAAAGTAGCTCCTTGCGTATTAGTGTTCTTTTGTTCTTTTGTTGAAATTTTGAAAAGAAGAATTCCATATTTCAAAACTGAAAATTACTTTTTTAAAATGAATTTCCAAAAGATTAACGCGGTGCAAAAAATTGTTGGTGTAGCTGTAGAAAAATGTTGATAGCATTAAAATTGTTCACATGCTTCAAAAAAGTGTACATAGCATTTCGAATAATTTTTTATACAATCTTAAAAATATTCGTGTCACTCAAAAACAATGTTTCGTAACACTCAGAAATGGGTGTTACATTAGAAAATGTTCGAATGTTCCAAAAAAATGTTCTGAAAATTTAAAACTGCTATATAAAATCTAAAAAAATCTTGGCATAGTTTTAATTTATTTTTATATAATTCAAATAAAAATTCATATTTGAAAAATGTTTAAAACATATTCGAAGAATTGTTCAAAACCATGTATTTGAAAAAATGTCAATCATGTATTTAGAAAATATTAAAGTTGTATAAAAAAGTTTTAAATGTGTATGAAAAAAGGTAGACATCAAAACATATTTTTGAAGAATATTAATCATGTATTTAAAAACTATTAATCTTTTTAGTAAATAAAAAATATTAATCATGTATTTAAAAAGGTCAAAAGCTCACGTCTCCTACAACCACATTGACGGGCCTGGCCTAGCGCATCAACAGGAGGCGCGTCCCTACAAGTGACTCACTCACGTGGCCTACAACCTCATTGACGAGCCTGGCCCAACGCATCAACAGGAGGCGCGTCCCCCTCCTAGCCAAACACACATTTCATCAGTGAACTTGATTTTATCAAGGTGATCAACCCCCCTTCGGTTCCTACAAGAACTGCCCAACCTAATGCTCCACCGTGGAAGCAACCGGCCGAAGGTTTTTGCAAAATACATGTTGATGATGCATTGCCAGCAGATGGCAAAACCGGTGCCTCTGCTGCGATCTGCAGAAATAGAGATGGAAGCTATATGGGTTCCTCATCTCTTGTTCTTCCTGGAACTACAAACCCAACGACTTTTGAGATGCTTGCTTGTCGCGAGGCACTGGCCGACTGGCGTTAGCTGAAGGTCTCTTGGTGTCGAAGATTGTTATTGCATGTGACTGCAAGACAGTGGTGGATGATATTACGAAGGGGCGAGGAGACTCCTATGAGGCTATTGTAAAAGAGTTTTTAGTTAGATCTAGTTCTTTATTCAATTGCCTAGTTCCTTTTGAAGGTCACCACGTGTGGCTTATTTCTCCTCATGACCCAACTTGTATTCCCTTAAACATCATCAGTGATCAATAAAGTGTTGGCAAATCTTCAAAAACAAAAAAAAAAGAAACACACACTGGTCACAAATAATTTTTCTTTCACCTTCTCAATTCTCATCTTTATTTTCACCTTTATCTCGATTTTCAAAAAATGTTATAGAAAGAGCTTAAAATGTTTTTGTGTGAAACTAAAATATATTCACGAACTGTAAAATACACAAATTTATGAAATATTTATGGGTTTGCCAAAATGATCACAAATTTTAGAAGTGCCTGCGAATTTAAAAATATTCATCAATTTCAAAAATGATGCCGCATTATTAAAAAAAGTGCTGAAACGGGTATTTGTAAAAAACAATGTTGATTTCAAAATGGAAAAAGGAAGAAAACAAAAACAAAATCAGGAATAGGAAAAAGAAAAAACTAAAATAAAAACCGAGACAAAAAGATAAAACAGATATAGATAACAAAGAAAAGAAAAAACTGACGAAACTTTCTCAACCAAGCGGAGGTTCCAAAACTGCACCTATCTCTTTAGAAAACCGCCCCGGTGCTGCAGTAGCTCCACTGCTGCATGGGCCACCACTGTCGTATCGCTCGCAACGATCGACAAATAGGGTTACCTCAGTTCCAGATAAATACCGTATACAAAGACCAGTTTCTGCTGGGATATCAGCTTAGTGCAAAATCATGGATACTAGTAGGCATTTCAAACTTAGAAAAGCTACTAGGCTCATAAATGAACAAACAAGACGACAGTAAATGACAGTCAGAGTCGAACGGTCAATATTTATTTGCTAGAATAAGTCACTCTTGTATTTCTCTTCGGATACAGTCCTTCCCCTGGCACATCTAGTGGCTTTATGCAGTTTTTACATCAACTCTGAATGAAATTGAAACTCTTAGTGTTGAGGACAGTTAATCTTGTCAAGACTGGAGGGACTTGCTATAGCGTTCCTTCGCGAACGCCACAAAACGTTCTAGCCCATTGAAAAGTAAACCTTCCAGAAATGGTTTCAGGGCCTGGTGAAAAAGGATGGTTGGATTGCTCAACTTCATGGATTTGTGACTATATTAAAGCATGGAATACTGCAGAAAAAAATAATTATATGCATGCTCGTTTGCTACTTACTGATGCAACCGGGGTCAGAATTTCAGGAACTTCATAGGCCACTGTTAGCTGCACACAATGATGAAGGGAGATCAAGTTGTGAAGAAGAAGCAGCTCATTACAAAGTGTCAAATTCACAGTGCAGAATGCTCACTTGTACTCTACAAGAGGATGAACTCTTAGGGAAGAATCGGACAGCGCCCCTGCAACAAGTGGATTGCATTATGCCAACTTCCAAATAAATCAAAAGGTAGCCATCTCCATGGATCGAACACTAAGTGGGGACAAGAATAAAGATTGAAATAGGAGTCCGACAGAATTCAGTTAAGTTCAGAAGTCATGTTACTTTTTTCCCATTCTGCTTTCCAAACAATTACCTGAAAGGACCTCCAGCACATGCAGTAAAATTTCTATAAAATTCAGTTCTGAGATGCTATCAGGGGATGATCAGAATAATGCCGAGATTGATTTCTTTAATAAGTACTCTCTCTGTCCGCTCCACATGATATAGTGCGCATTGGTTTTTGCAAAAGCCAAACTTCACAAACTTTGACCAAGTTTATAGAAACAATTATCTATATCTGTAATATCAAATATATACCATATGAAAATATATTTCGTGATTAATATAATTATATTGATTTGACTAGATTTTGATAAATTTTCCTATAAACTTGGTCAAAGTTCACTAAGTTTGACTTTAAAAATATCTAATACGCACTAGGCACTATAGTCACTGATGGGACGGAGGGAGTACACTTGTAAGCTGGAACTTATCTATGTGCAGACAAGTATGTTAGGAACAAAGAGAAGGGGGAAATGCAGGATCTCCACGGAACCGGTTGAATCTTGGAATATGAATGACTCGTTGTAGAAATAAGATGTTTTCTCCTTCTCGTTGTATTTTAAGGTTTGCGGCAGCTGGGATTTTTTTTATTGTGAGTCACTTGTAATCACGGCAATCAAGAGCTGGGAAAGTTTTTTCTCCAGTCATCTGTGAGACTGGTTACGTCAATTAAGATATATTTTTTTGCCCCGCAAAATGAGTTTTTTTTTTCATTTTTGTTGTCGTGTTAGTAAACTACCTTGTTGTTTTCTTAATACTGTTTAAACTGTAATATATGTCTTATGTACATCCATGCTTCTGTAGGACTCAATGTCAGAACTTGCCTTCTAATCTTCCCTCAAAGGAACTTTAGAATCGAGGTGAAAAAGTTTGTCTATTCCACAAAATGTTGTGTTACCTCAAGATTCTAAAGAACTGTGCACCTATGCATGTGTAAATTCACTACCTAGCTCATCAGCGCACACGAGTCACAGACGTGCTTAATAGTACGATTTTGCATATAATTTTTTTAGTCTTAAAATCCCTCTGTTTGGATGTCAATATTGGGTTAATAAGCAAATCCACCAAATATACTCTATAGTAGCTACATATTATGGCACTGCTAGAAGGAGGGCGTGAGGGCAAGATGGAAGGGATTTCCTTCTTAATTCTTGCTTGATTAGATTGATACATCTCCTCTCTTTATATAGAGAGGTTTACTTGACTCCCAAGCAAGGCTTACTTGACCCCTAAGCAAGCGACCCTTATCTCTAAAGACTAACGGGCTATACCGCCCGCCCAGGCCATTAGGCCCATTACGTACTCTAACACTACACCCCACCTAGACATGCAGCTTGTCCTCAAGCTGCAGCCTAACCAACTTATAACCATGACTCGACGCAACACAAACCTAACACCTAAAAACAAGCCTTTTACCTCTCGGCTTGTTTTATTACTCTCAACCTGAAATGGACTGGGACGATTTATTTTGGACCCCTTAACAAAAAGTGGACACCATCCGCACGTCGGACGTGCACGTGTACAGCCACCTGGATCCCATGGACACCATCTGGACAAAAGGAATGCATGTGTATGGCCACCTGGAAATGGTCGCAAGAGCGACCAGCAGAGGCGCCCTCGCGGTGGCTGGCGGAATGCAGTGGTGCTACGCGGTGCACTCCTGTCGGTGACACCCTGCCTTCTCCCCGCCGGACGGCTGTTGGTCTGCACCGCACAGAGAAGAGTGGAGGGCTTGCGATGGAGAATGACGAGGGGTGCGCCCCCCCAACCGCCGATGTCGCAGACTTTGAGGTCACTGCCCGCGGGGAAAACAGCATGCCCAAGATCCCCGACGCAGCGGAGGAGATCGAGGTCCTTTCCACAGCGAAGCGCAGCTGGGAGGAGCGGCAGCTACAGACCACGCATCTCCCGCACACGCCGACGCGCTAGGAGGCCGCGCGCAGCAGCCTGCAGCCTCACCGCCGCCGACACGTGGCGGGTAGTGATCCAAGCCAGAAGTGGTGACGGCGACGGCGGGAACTTGATCTGCTGGATGGGGACGCCCTGGGGAAGCGGTAATGGCGACAGAGGGAACTTGATCTGGTGGATCGGGGCTCCCGCCGGCGCGGTCCATGTAGGGCCGGAGCTGACCGGCGATGGCTGCTGCAGCGGAGCGCCAGGCGCGGCGGAGGCCGCCAGGAGCGGCGCCTGCCACTGTAGCCAACGCGGGGCGGTGGATGGCAGCTGCAGCGGCCCGGCGAGCGCGGCGGGGAGGCGGAGCGTCGGTCGCGGCGGCGGCCACTGCAGCCAGGGCGGGGCGGTGGATGGCAGCTGCTGCAGCCGCCCGGCGAGTGCAGCGGAGGCCGCCTGGGGCAGCGGCTGCCACGGCAGCCACAGCGGCGCGGTGGCGGCGATGGGCGGCGCAGCCGGGTGTGGCCCGTAGGACCCGGACAAGAACAGGCGGATCTCCTGGACCGCCTGGGTTAGGTCCCGCAGTGCCCCGGACACCTCCGGGGTGAGGACGGAGGGGACTGGCGCGACAGAGAATCCCGGCGCGGGCAGGAGCGGGGCGACGGTCGTGATGGTCGCCGAAGGCGACGAGGTGACTGGCAGCGGAAGAGACGGGTTGGGCGGCGGTGAAAACATGATCAAACCGAAGCTAGCTGATACCAAACTGTTATGGCGCTGCTAGAAGGAGGGCGCGAGAGGGCCGGCCGGGGGCCTTTTGCCCATGGCCGAGCAAGATGGAAGGGATTTCCTTCTTAATTCTTGCTTGATTAGATTGATACATCTCCTCTCTTTATATAGAGAGGTTTACTTGACTCCCAAGCAAGGCTTACTTGACCCCTAAGCAAGCGACCCTTATCTCTAATTAACCCTAAGACTAACGGGCTATACCGCCCGCCCAGGCCATTAGGCCCATTACGTACTCTAACACTACACAAACTGCATGCGTTTCCTCTTGGGTTCATTCCCGTCTTCAGTGTAAACCTTTCTATTGGCAGCTTGCAAGAATTCATTTATGAAGTTCCTTGTGTTTCTGTTTGTGATGCATGTAGCAGCCAGCCTGCCAGAGTTGCAAGGTAACAAACTAAAAAGGTTGCAAGTTAAAAGCATTCCACAATAGTTGTGATTTTGTAAGCCTGAACATATTTTGTGTTTAAATTTTTACTACTCCCTCTGATCCATATTACTTGTCGCTGCTTTATGGATCAGAGGGAATAAAGCAGTGACAAGTAATATGGACTGGAGGGAGTACAACAAATTCAGTACTGAAGTTACAGTTGTACAACGGAGTAGGAAGATTACCCCTTGTCTTCCTATGGGGCGATGATAGAGAAGCAAACATAAGCGAGAGGAAGACAGACAAAGGGGTGAAGAGTGGTCATCGCAAGAAGCAGTAGAAAAACCATGGTGGATGTGGACAAGATGCACTAGGATAGAGTCGGATCCATGCACAGTAATCTTCACAGAAGAGAAAGAAGACGGTGTTTAACGCCGTCATTGTTGCTCTTGACAGACATGACTTTAGACACATGTACACGGAATAGGATGCTTTGGTCACTGTATGATGTGGTATGTTCTAGACATGGCCTTTCTGACCCTTGCTATGATTGGTACTTCTCTTACTATTTCCATTAGTTTTTATAAGTTTTCTTGAATGCTTGCTGTCATTCCTACTGCCAATTAACTTCTTATGATGACAGTTCCATGATACAGGGCATATGCATTTTAAACAAGCTTAAATAATACAACGAATAAATAAGCGATTGCTAATTTTGGTATGTTAACTTGAGTCTCAGGTCAGACTCTACTTGCTTGTGTAAGCCAAGGTAGTATTCTCGCAAAATACACAGCAAGGTAATGTCCTGCTCTTTTCTACTAGTAAGAATTTGAACATCACATCATCGTGTTCTGATGCGAATGTTTATCATGTTGCCCAAGACAGTTACTAGCCCACCACATGATTTGTACATCAAAGGGGTTAAGGGGAAAGGGGGAGTCCTGTTGCCTATCATATGCTGGCAAAACATGAACCGTGCTGCAAGATCTACAAAATGAGTTGGCAATTTGGAATACTGATGTACTGACAAATATAAATAAGATGTCGTTGATTCTATCACCTTTTGAATTTCCCTAATTATGTGTGATTCGTAGAAGCAGTTGTTGGTTAAACAATTCAGGTAAAAGGCGGTGTTTCATATGCTGAAATAATGGATGCTGAAATAATGGCAAAGGTCAATTGAGAGCCTTGCAGTTGCTTTCCATGCTCTTGTAGTTTGAATTAGTTTTCTAATATTGTGGAACTGGCTACATTCAAGTTTCGATTAAAGTCTTCAAATGCCTGGTTGGAGAATTGCCTTCCATAAGTGTTCTGATAGCATGTTTATCTCCAAATATGAGATAAGCTGAATTTCTTATAATATCGAGAAAGGCCAGGCTCACAAATTGTAAGACTGCTGCATTTCCAGTAACCTCATTTTGTTGGGCTCTTTTTTGGTTTTTGCCTTCAATAGATACTACACGACATCTTTATATTGTGAATCTTGAATAGTTACTACTGTTGAAGTGTATATATGGATTGCCAAGCCCTTTCCATCAATTCAGACTTTTGGTTGCGTTGGCTAGTGCATGAAGCTTAACATGGTATTTGGGTCTGAGAGCATCTCCAGCCGCGCCCCCAACAAGCCCCCCCAGGCGACTTTTTACGCACCGGCGCCGAAAAAACGCCCCAGTCGCGCCCCCAAGACGCCGAAATCCGCCGGCTCGGTCCGTTTTTGGGCCCGGCGATCGCAGGCCGAACCCGCGCACTGGGGGGCGCGGGGGGGCTCCGGCGCAAGGGAAAAACACGCCTGGCCCACACCGTCAGGCGAAAAGTCAAGCTAATTGTCCAGATTCGCCTCCCACCCCCCGCGCGCTCGGCAGCCACCCTGCCGATCCCGGCGCCGCCCACCGCCCAACACCGCTAGATAGGCCATTCCCTGCCGGAAAAAGAGAAGAGGTTTCGCCGCGGCAGCCTCTCCACCACCGTCCGGGCGATTTTTCCGGCGTTCTGGCCGCGTAGGGGCAGTGTACCGGCGGGTGTGCGCCCACCACGCCCGCAAGGTGTTCGGCGATTTGCCTGCTCGGCAATGGACTCGGACGACGAGGAGGCGCTCGCCGCGCTGCTGGAGGAGGAAGCCGATGCCGACGTCCAGGAAGAGGAACATCTCATGGTCTTCGCCGCCCTCGCCGGCCTGCTCGCGAGCAATGAAAAGCCGCGGCGAGGTGGCTCGGCGCCGGGGCAGATGAAAGCAAAGAACCGGCATCGTCTGGAAGGCTACTGCATGCTCTACTCCGACTACTTCGCCGACGCTCCAATGCACAGCGACAAAGTATTTCGGCGCCGTTATCGGATGAGCCGAAAGCTTTTCCTCAGGATTGTGAATTCCATCCGGGCGTTCGACGGCTACTTCAAGTGCAAGAAGGATTGCACCGGCAAACTTGGATTCACCTCAATCTAGAAGTGCATGACAGCGATGAGGATGCTTGCATACGGAGCTCCCAGTGATTCACTCGACGACTATGGGCGCATGGCCGAGTCCACCACCATTGAGTGTTTCTACAAGTTCTGCAGGGCAGTGGTGGTAGTGTTTGGACCGCAATACTTGCGAACACCCAATGCGGAAGACACTGCTTGGATCCTAGCACAGAATGCAGCAAGAGGATTTCCTGGGATGCTTGGAAGCATCGACTGCATGCATTGGAAATGGAAGAACTGCCCATCTGCTTGGCAGGGGATGTACAAAGGCGCCAAAGGCGGTTGCAATGTGGTACTTGAGGCGGTGGCCATTCAGGACCTCTGGATTTGGCACTCCTTTGGTATGCCAGGAACTAACAATGACATCAACGTGCTGCAGTGCTCTCCTGTCTTTGCCAAGCTTGTTGAAGGTCATTCTCCTCCGGTGAACTTCGAGGTCAATGGGTGGCACTAAACAAGGGGTACTACCTAGCTGATGGCATCTATCCGAGATGGTCGACATTTGTGAAGACTATCTCAAACGCTGTGCCAGGAGGCAAGAAGTTCCAGTTTGCCAAGGTTCAGGAGGCTTGCAGGAAGGATGTCGAGCGGGCATTTGGTGCGCTCCAATCTCGATTTGTTGTTGTTCGGTACCCTGCTCAGACCTGGTCGAAAGATCAAATGTGGGAGATCATGACTTCTCGTGTCATCTTGCACAATATGATCATTGAGAGCGAGCAGGAAGAGCCAGTGTTTGACACTGAACCATACTACAGGCAGTGTCCTCTTGCCGAAGTTGATCACCAGCTACCGGCAACCTGGACTGCCTACCTCAATATGCGTCAGGAGATCCAAGACCCACATGTGCATCAACAACTGCAGCAGGATCTGGTGGAGCATCTATGGAGGATCAAGGGTGACGCCTAGCTCGACATGTGATGAAATATGAGTTTTTATTTGTTGAACTATATAATTTGTATTGAACTATTTGTTGTTGCACTATTTGTTGAACTATTTGATTTCTATTGATTTTCTGTGATGAACTGTGATAAAAAAATTATTTATGTTGAGAATTCACGCCGAACCACGCCGAATATGGGGCGATTCTCGCCGATATCGGGCCATTTTTCGCCGAAAGTGGGCCGAAAACTGGGCCAACATCGGCGCCTAGGGACGACGGTTGGGTGCCCAACCGCCCCCTGAGCCGATTATACCGCCGGCTCGCCCCCAGGCGGCGATTTTTATGCCTCCTGGGGGGGGGGCAACGGCTGGAGATGCTCTGAGGTCTCGAGTTCAAGTCCTGACTTCGCAATTTATCTAAAAATTGTTGCTGGCCCCCTCCTCTTGAGCCATACCTCTGAGTCACACGTGAGAGGGGGTCTTGAAGTCTATATTTGGATTGCCTAGCCCTTTCCATCAATTCCGACTTTTGGTTGCCTTGGCTAGTGCATGAAGCTTAATAACTACTTGCCGAACATGCTTCTATCAATCATAATACTGACATTTTTATGTCATTTCAAATGTGTGAGAAGCTGAATTTCTCATAGCATCGGAAATGCCCTATCAGAAATTGCAAGCCTGCTAATTTTTTTTAAAGAGTGATTTCAGTAACCGTAGTTTGCTGGGGTCCTTTTTGCTATTTGCCTTCAATATATACTACAGGAATCATCTTTGTAGTACAAACTTGAATAGCTACTACCTGTTGAACATGCTTCTATAAGAGCTGACACTGATATGTTTTTATATATTAATGATACATAGAGAAACTCGCCCTATTTTCCCCTGCCACGCGCAGCATTTCGGCCACTAGCTAACTACTTTTTTTAATGTAATGTAACTCTAGGGTGCAACAAATTAACTTCCTCAAGGACCACAAGGGAGTTATATTAGGTTGCTTATTGAATTATATGCAATAATTACATGTATGACACCTACAGATGTGTACCCAAAACATATAGGTGCGACTGGTAAGCAACTGGTATTTCTACATCATTTGTCAAGCCCTATACCAGCCTGAACTTATCCGAAATAATGTGATTAACTAATAGTAATGTAAGTCAAATAACTTTTGTCTACAACTACAATCCCAGTACCACCTCTAAGTCAAGACTGGACACAACACCCACAAGATGAACCTTCCACAACGTAACCCATGTTCGCTACAGGAAATGGAATATGATAGTGAAGGTTCATTTTTTATTATAGAAGCCCGTTTTAAATTATTTTTGTTCCGTGGCAATGCACGGGCATTCAGTTAGTATGTATGTAAGTCTGGATTGGTTGAATGATCACCTGTTAGGAAGACCTTCAAGAGAACGCCAATGAATCTTCTGATTTTTAGTCGGCTGATACAGAGGAAAGTTTTATTAACTGAATATTCACTCCCAGATCTGTAGCAACTTTGTCATAGTATATACTTACCGTCATGTTTCGGGCAAGCCAAGAAAATTCTACATCCCGACCAAGTATCGCATACTTCAAAGTCCAACGTGAAAGTTCTGGTTTATCTTCAAGGACCTGTAAATTATCACACGCATAACCATTTGTTGCTAAAACTGAAAGGGAAAGCTAAGTTCATAGAAAACCAAACTAATGAAACGGAAACAGCATAGAAGAGACATGTTGGTCATTATGGTTCTAGCTATAGCGAATTTGACTTGGTGTTGATGGTCATATATGCAGAGGATAGAAGCCTAATGATATGACCAGAGAAGCTTCTACCCATCATACATCTACGGGGAATGTATTCATATCAATTCATATATCAACCCCAAGTGCTCTATTCAGCGATATGCCACTGCAAAGTTCCATTCAATAGAAAAAATGGAATTGCTAACTTGCTGCAATTGTTTAAATGCCAGTATGAGCCATGAATAAGCAAAAGCATCCAATACTAAAATATAACCATCTAAAGGATGGAAGGATGACACAGATGGAAGTTCGGTGCGTGTTCGTGACAAGATTGGAATGGAAATTAATATAATTTGTAGGTTGTACTGGTAAATGTCCACTCCTATTCAGGTATA
This sequence comes from Triticum aestivum, assembly GCF_018294505.1. NCBI lineage: Eukaryota > Viridiplantae > Streptophyta > Magnoliopsida > Poales > Poaceae > Triticum > Triticum aestivum. The sequence goes on along the minus strand of NC_057800.1, from coordinate 503,753,978 downwards.
GAAAAATTCAGCCTCCAACCATGGCATGCTAAAATAAAAGAAAAATGATGTGCAAGAAGAAAAGCGCTAACAAGCACCTTGACAGTTGATATGAATGGCATCCATTCAGGAATAGTCTCACGTTCGGAGTAACACTGGTAGGCCACTGAACATGGAACATCAACTTCAATCTCAGTGCTGTATCCAAGAGAATGTTCAGTCACCGCGAGGGGAGAGCAGATGAAAGAAAATATGTATTGCAGAGAAGCATGGGACTATCAGCAAGCTGTGTCGACGGTACTTGTTTCTGCAAGCGTGAATTAACTAAATAACAGTCAACGTCTTATGAAGGTGCAGCCATGACTCAGAATGTCACATACAAAAGAAGGGCAAATGATCTTTTGAGTGCAACAAAGGATAGAGGTTATGAGTTTTGCTTCCGTACACCCCCTCCTAAAAGTTTGCACAAATCTTAAAGCTACTTAAAAATGAAATTCTCGTACATTAATGATCAACTAATTATAATCCCTATTCCCCCAATAGATCAAACAAGAGATCAGAATAATCTAAACTTTTTGATTGATGGGATAATTTCTAATCTCCACCTTTAATCTGCATCAAAATCTGTAAACTTTTCTAGGGGGGTGTACTGAAGCAAAACTCAGAGATTATATCTAGAGAACCTTCTCAAGTACCCTTACAACATTAGATTCATTTCAACACTGAGAAATTAGAGTCCAATTGAAATGAACCAGCACTAGCAAATTATCCATCACAACCATGAGCAAAAATTCACATGTCAGAAGTTCCCATTTTAACCAAATGGTAATACAGCGATTCAAAGGCAATATCAAATGTTTTTCTAAAAAAAAAGGCAATATCAAACTACTGGCATGGACACGGAGGGTTGGGGATACCTGCACTCCTGCCACTCCATGGCAGGGGAGAACAAGGCAGGCCTCGCCCTTGCCCTGCTGCTGCTATTGATGCTGCCACAGCTCGCCTTCCCCTCCCCTCCCCTCCTCCTCATCCACCACCGGCTGCTGCTGCGGCCGCCGCAGCTGATAAAGAACACCTTGCTCTGCGATGACCCGAGGCCCGGAGATAGCGAGGAGGGGCTCCCCCTTCCCGCGGCGGGGTGGTAGTAGCAGGCAGCTCCGGTGGCCATGGCCGTTGCCCGCTCCTCCCCTCTCTCTCTCTCTCTCTCTCTCTCTCTCTCTCTCGTGGCTCGTGACGGTGCGACGTATCGTTCTGTGACTACTGACTGCTGTTTTTTGGAGACCACACGAAGCTTTTCCTGCTACTGTACTAGGGTGCTTCGGCTGGTCAGGCTGAGCTTTCAATATGTCTTGAGGAAAAATTTATATCCTCTGTTAGATTGGATCGATGGAAGCGTTCCTACTCCTCCGTAGAGGAGCCACGTGGTATTTATTGATCTGTGGCAGAAACTTGCCTTGGAGTACAAGCACTCGCCGATCGCAAAGATACAGCGAGAGGAGCCAGAGATTTACACGGGAGAGAAGAAGAGATAGAATTAGGAGATAGTTAAGATTACATGACGTAAATATCTCTAACTCTAACACCCTCTCTTAATCTGAACTATCTTAACCTAAATTGAGATTGTTCTTGAATGCTTCAAATGGCTTGTATGGTAGAGCTTTAGTAAACCCATCAGCCACTTGATCTCTTGAAGGAATGAAGCGGATCTCCAGCTTCTTCTCTGCAACCCTTTCACGTACAAAGTGAAAGTCTATCTCAATATGCTTGGTCCTAGCATGGAAGACAGGATTTGCACTTAAATAAGTAGCACCCAAATTATCACACCATAAACATGAAACACGACGTTGCTTTACTCCCAATTCTTCAAGCAAAGATTCAACCCAAATAATTTCAGCAGTAGCATTGGCCAAAGATTTATACTCAGTTTCAGTACTTGACCTTGACATTGTTGCTTGTTTCCTGGCACTCCATGAAATAAGATTAGAACCAAAGAAAACAGCAAAACCACCTGTTGATTTTCTATCATCACTGCAGCCTGCCCAGTCCGCATCAGAAAAAGCACTAACAAGTGTAGAATTTGACCTTCTGAACTGAAGTCCCAAACCTACAGTATGCTTTACATACCGTATAATTCTCTTGACAGCTGTCCAATGAGCAGAAGTGGGAGAATGTAAGTATTGACATACTTTGTTAACAGCAAAGGAGATATCTGGTCGTGTTAAGGTTAAGTATTGCAAGGCACCAATAACACTTCTGTATTTGGTGCTTTCTTCTTCCTTAAGTGGCTCCCCTTCATATGCTGACAATTGTTCTGATGAAGATAACGGTGTAGGTGATACCTTACAATCCTTCATTCCCATCCGAGCCAAGAGTTCATTTGCATATTTTTCTTGTTTCAATACTATACCATCCTGAACCTTTTTAACTTCAATGCCCAAGAAGAAACTCAGATCACCAAGATCCTTTAAAGCAAACTCTGAGCTTAGATCATGCAGAAGGGGCATCAGTAGCTTTCTGAGAAGAGCTTGCAACTACAATGTCATCCACATATATGAGCAAAAAGATAACAGTGTTTGCCTTGTTATATATGAAAAGTGACGTGTCAGCCTTTGATGCAATGAAGCCAAGCCGTTTTAACTGCATACTTAACCTAGCATACCATGCTCTAGGTGCTTGTTTCAAACCATAAATAGCTTTGTCAAGCTTGCATATATAATGAGATTTTTGTTTGTTTTCATGACCTGGTGGTTGCCTCATATAGACCTCCTCTTCCAGAACACCATGCAAAAACGCATTATGTACGTCTAGCTGCCTTAGGCTCCATCCCCTAGACACAGCAATAGCAAGTACAAGTCTGATTGTTGCAGCTTTAACCACAGGGCTAAATGTATCCTCATAATCAATACCGTAGCGTTGCTTAAAACCCTTAGCCACGAGACGTGCTTTATACCTGTCAATGGAGCCATCTGCCTTTTTCTTGATCCTATACACCCATTTGCAATCAATAACTTTTTTACCTTTCTTGTTTGGCACCAGATGCCATGTCTTGTTTCTCATCAAAGCTGTGTATTCCTCATCCATAGCCCTTTTCCACTTTTTATCACCAAGTGCATCATCCAATTTTGTTGGCTCGCCTGAAATACACAACATGCCATATCGAATAGTGCCATCAGTTCTGATTTTGGGGTTCTTAATACCTTTTTGTAGTCGAGTTGCAACTCTTGAAGTGGTTTGCGGAGGCTGCTGTACACGCTGGCGCACTGCATTGTTGTTTGCAGAAGATCCTGGAGAGGAATCAGTAGATGCCGCACCGGATCCAGTGGCCACGGATGTGGCTTCTTCGCCTTGTGCCTCACTGCCTGTTGCTGCAGAAGATCCCACGCCAGCTGAACCAGGCAGACACGCGCGCGAGTCGCGCCTCGCGATTGGCTGCACGCGCACGCCAGCCGAAGGAGATTCTCCGCGTGGGCCTGGCGGGGACGTGTCGGGCGCTGCCCGCGCCTGGTCGACCGGCGCCTGATCCGAGGCAGATCGGATCCGCGCCTGATCCGAGATAGATCGCCGCGCAGGAGTCGCAGGCGCCACCGGATCCTCCTCGTTCGCCGCGCCAGCTTCGTCCTCTTCTTCCACATGAAATACAACTTCATTTTGAATGGGATTTTGATCATTTTGATCGTTTTGAACACCATTTTCTTCAGGAACCTGCACACACGGAAGACAAGGACTGGTTCCGGTAGGAATACTATCATCATGTTGGTTATTGCAATTGTTTCCCCCGTGATCAAAATCTCGAAGTGTAGATGGAAGAAGTAGGATCTCTTGTCGAAGGAGAGCGCCGGCATTAGGATGAAGAGTTTCAAATGGAAAGACAGATTCATCAAACACAACATCACGAGATATATAAACTCGACCTGTGGGAACATCTAGACATTTTACTCCTTTGTGCATGGGGCTATACCCCAAGAATACACATTTTTTGGAACGAAACGCAAGTTTGCGTGTGTTGTATGGTCTTAGGTTGGGCCAACATGCACAACCAAATACTCGAAGAGATTTGAAGTCTGGTTTAGTACCAAAAAGACGTGTGATAGGACTCTCAAATTTGATGACTTTGCTTGGTCGAATATTTATGAGATATGTGGCAGTGAGAAAAGCTTCATCCCAGAACTTTAAGGGCATGGAAGCATTGGCTAGCAGAGCTAGTCCTACCTCAACAACATGACGGTGTTTCCGTTCAGCTGACCCATTCTGTTGATGAGCATGGGGACAAGAAACATGGTGGGAGATTCCAATCTTTTGAAAGAAGGAGTTTAATTTTTCATACTCACCACCCCAGTCTGTTTGCATGGCAAGAATTTTTGAGTCTAGTTGGCGCTCAACAAGGTTTTGGAAATTAAGAAACACTTGGAAAACATCAGATCGTTTCTTTAACAAATATATCCAAGTGAACTTGCTATAATCATCAATGAAACTAACATAATAAGAAAATCTGCCAACTGATGTGGGAGCTGGTCCCCATACATCTGAAAAAACTAACTGCAATGGAGCAGTGGACACACTTGTAGATATGGGATAAGGTAGCTGATGACTCTTAGCTTGCTGACAAGCATCACAAATTGACTCAACACTAGACTCATAGGGAAGATTATTCTTGCTAATGACATGCTTAACTATGACTGAAGAGGGATGACCAAGACGACTATGCCACTTTGCCGAAGAGGGTTTGGTGACACTCCATGCTTGTTTATTCGACCATGATGAAGATGAAGATGATATGAGTGGATATAGGCCTCCCTCACACTTTCCTCTAAGTATGACCTTCCTCGTTGCCAAGTCCTTAATCACAAAAGAGTAGGGATAAAAGATTATAAGAACGTTGTTGTCAAGAGCAAAGCGATGAACTGAAACGAGATTTTTTGAAGCATGTGGAACATGTAGGACATTATTAAGATGTAAATCTTTTACGGGGGTTTTAACAACTGAATTACCAACATGAGTGATATCCATACCGGTTCCACTTGCCGTGTGTATCTGATCACCACCATGATACCTCTCTCGCATCGTCAGCTTGTCAAGTTCCCCGGTGATGTGCTCAGTAGCACCGGAGTCGGCATACCAGTTGGTGTCAATGCCATAGTTGTTGGTGACGAGGTTGGCTGCCTTCTTCTCCTCATGATCATCATCATAACGATGCCAGCACGCTCTTGCGCCGCCGGCATGGAATTTATAGCAGATTTGGCACTCCGGGTAATCACCTTCCTACTGCTGTTGTTGTTGTGGTTGGGGACGAGGCCGTTGCTGCTGGTAGCCGCCGCGACCAGGAGATGAAGCATAGCGGTTCCCTCGACCGCGCCCTCCTCTGGTGCTTCGGCCGCGTCCTCCCCTGCCACGAGACTGTCCGCGCCCCCTGTAGATGGAGTTGGCAGAGGAGCGGAAACCTGATGGCCCGTCCCCGAGCATCTCCATGCGCTGGTCAAACGCCGAGATTTGCGCGAATAGATCGTCGACGCTGATGGAGTTCTTGATTGCGCCGATCGCTGCCACAACGGGATCATAGTCCCGATCGAGACCAGCCAATATGTAGTCCACCATCTCTGGATCAGTGACCGGGCGCCCAGCTGCAGCTAGCTCGTCACCGAGGTTCTTCATCTTGGCGATGAAGGCGTTGCTCGACATGTTGCCCTTCTTGGTGTTGGAGATGGCCATCTGTAGATTGGCTATGCGAGATTGCGACTGCGCGGTGAATATTATGGTGAGAGCAGTCCACAAATAGAAGGTGCTATCCTTACCGATGACTTGCGCAAGGATCTCCTGGGTGAGAGAGTTCAGCAGGTAGCTCAGAACCTGCTGATCCTTCGACAACCACGGGCCATACAGAGGATTGAGCTCAATGGTCGTGGTTTTGTCCGCCTTGGTGACTTCAATTGTCTTCGGCGGTGCGGCGTCGCTGCCGTCGAGGAGGCCGGTCACTTGTGCTCCTCGCAGTGCCGGCATGACCTGCGCCTTCCACAGGAGGTAGTTCCCCCTTGCGAGCTTCTCTGTTGGTGGAGCTCCTAGGTTGAGGCCAACGGCGCTTGAGCTCGTGGCCATGGCTATGGAAGGGTGTTAGGGTTCTGGTTTTGCTAGACGATAGGAAGAGACTTGGCTCTGTATACCATGTTAGATTGGATCGATGGAAGCGTTCCTACTCCTCCGTAGAGGAGCCGCGTGGTATTTATTGATCTGTGGCAGAAACTTGCCTTGGAGTACAAGCACTCGCCGATCGCAAAGATACAGCGAGAGGAGCCAGAGATTTACACGGGAGAGAAGAAGAGATAGAATTAGGAGATAGTTAAGATTACATGACGTAAATATCTCTAACTCTAACATCCTCCACTATTTCGATCCTGTGACTTTATTTATATATTGTAGCATTGGCTGAAATGCAAACCGAATCACTGAAATTCAGTAATTTTAGTAGGTGTTGAAATATTTCTCGAACTGAAATTTATAAAACCATGGTTGGGGGAACGGTGAGGGCTCATGTGCAGACCCAAGAGAACCACAACACCTGCAGACATTGTCGCCGTCGTCGAAGCGCAAAGCTTTCGCTCGGCACCATCCCCACTATGTTTTGTGTGCAAGCCACAAGCCCCTTCACGATGAGGACTCCATCACGGCAGGCCAGGAACTCAAGATCCAGATCAGGGCTTGACCGTCACCGATGGCGACAACCTTGCCAGGATCGCCCACCACAATTCACCTCATCATCCACATGGCCGAAGCACACAACCAACACCAGTGACCATGCTGCTCGCCAGAGAGCCAACTGTATGATCGATAAGTCGTCTAGAGGGCGGAAGGGGTGAATAGACTACTAAGCCAAAAGAGGGATTCGCTAGGGGAATCCTATCTCATCCTACCTTTTCTTGTTGCGGCAGAGGGTCTTTTGTGCCTCTTAAAAATGCAGAATCAGTCATCGCAGATCAGTGAGATTAAATTATCAGAATCGGTACCATCGATGAGTTGCTTACTCTTTGCAGATGACATTATGTTGTTATTTAATGTTAGTGGTAATGGTGCTAGATTGGTGTTCTATTTGTTGGATACTTATTGTCAGGTGTCAGTGTAGGGAGACGTGCTGATAACAGAATGAAATGCCACAATTAAGTTGAAAAAGAGAGTCATTAAAAAGAGGCATGCTTGAAAAAGAGTACAGATAATATGTTATGGATGTGAGGAGCCTCACCCAGTACTTTTCTTACTAAACTAAAAAACTCTACTCTCCTTTCACAGCCAACCCACAAGCATGACGTCGTTATGAACATAAAGGCCCAAGGTATGGAATCCTAGAAAGAGGCTAGCCCAACTTAATTGAGATATGATAGCTTCTTTATGGTCTAACATTCTTGCCAATACATTATCCTCATTCTGTTCCGGAATGTAATCCCTAATGAAAAAAATAGCTCCATGAGCAAAAGCCCCTGTCATGATGAACCCTGCAATATATTGGTGATGAGTATATAAAGCAGCTACACAACAACGACAACAACAACAACAACAACAAATTACTATACGATCACACCCATGAACACTATGAAGATGGCGGGTAACGATCAAACTCACCAGCTAGCAAAGTAGCGGAAAGCGGCGAAGAAGTTGGTGCAGCGTGACGATTTCCACAGCTAGTGTAAGTGCATCTAGTGTCACCCCTAGTTGGTTTTGGAGTATTGACGACAAACCTGGTTGAGGGACTAATGTGTTTGTGAGAATTGCAGGATAACACATGGAAGTCCCTCATTGATTCGGTTTTCCTACCGGAGATGGCTCCTAAAAATGTATGAAGACATTGAAGTCAAAGGTGGTATGTGAAGACATTCACATTGAAGACTATGACAAGAGAAAACATCGTGTGAAGACTATGGAGCGCGAAGACTTAGTTGTTTCGTCGTTCTTTTTCTTCTTTGTTGAGTCATAGAGACCACCGTACTGTTAAGTGGGGTCCAAGTGAACCAGTCAGAATGACTGAAGTGATGCTTAACCAAAATCCTATGTCTTCGAGCGAAGACAATGAGAGCAAATCTTATCTAGAGCCGGATAAGTCAGCTTTGCTTATAGCTCAAGTAAAGTTGCCATGTGTGTTTAAAATCTGACCGCTGGAACACGTGTCAGTTCCTTAGTGACCCAGGGTCATTTCAGACAAATCAGGTCGGGTTGCCTAGTGGCTATAATTAGCCCACCCCCTACACCATAAATTGGTTGGCTGCTTAGAGTTAGTGCACGGCTTTTGTCGTTTGAGTGCAACCCACCTCGAAGCCTTTGAGAGAGAAATCCTTGCGAGGACAAAGCCCTAAACACCCAGAGCCAAAGAGTGTTAGGCATCACTGAAGTCTTCCTGTCTGTGTGATCTGAAGACTTATTACACTTGAGGATTGTGAATCCTCCAGCCGGTTAGGCGTCGCGTTCTGAGCATCCAAGAGTCATTGTGGATCGTCGGTGAACGAAGTCTGTGAAGGTTTGGAAGTCTACCTTGAAGACTTACCAGAGTAATTGGGCGAGGACTGGATGTCCTTAGCTCAAGGGGAATAAGGTGAAGACATGGTCTTCTGAGTTGAATCTTAGCCTCCCTAACCAGACGTACAGTTGTCACCGCAACTGGAACTGGTCCAACAAATCATTGTCTTCAACGAGCCACTGGTTCTATCCTTCCCATCTCTTTATTTGCAGATTGGTCCTTGTGAAGTCATTGCCTGTTTGCATTATCTGTTTGTCTTCACTGTGTGACTGCTTATTCTGATTGGCTTCATACTATCTTTCATCCTGATCTATGCTGCCTAGCTGCTATTAGTCTTTGTGCTTTCATTTTATTGAATACTTGACTATGGCTTGCTTAGTGTAGTCTACCTTCCGCCACATGGTAATAGGCTTATTTCTATCGTTTGTCTTCGAAACTTCCATGTTTTGAAGATTTTCATAAAAATTGCCTATTCACCCTCCTCTAGACGATCACTAGCACTTTCAATTGGTATCAGAGCAAGGTACTCCCTTATTCTGTGTGATTCGCTTTAACCACCTAGAGTTTTAGCTATGTCGACTGCAGGGATAATCAAAGTCTCCGCTGCGTGCCCAGTCTTCGATGGAACTGAATATCCCTATTGGAAGAATAAGATGTGCATGCATCTGGAAGCCATTGATGTCGACCTCTGGTATGTTGTCAAGAATGGCGTCCCCAAGACTGGTGAAGGTGTCACTGTTGCTGATGTCAAGAAGTTTGTTCAACTGGATTCCACTGCCAAGAACATCATCTGTGGTCATCTGACCAAAGGACAATATGGCCATGTGAGTGCTCTGGAAACATCCAAACTAGTCTGGGACTGGCTCTCCAAGGTCAACGAAGGCGTCTCAACCCAGAGAGATCAAAGAATCAGTGTCCTTCGCAACCTCTTCAACCGCTTCAAGAGAAACGACAATGAGAATGTTCAGCTCACGTTTGATCGACTCACTAACATCACAAATGAGCTTCAAGCACTCGGCGCTACTGAGATCACCAAGCATGAAGTCGTCAAGACACTCCTAAGATCACTTGACAGCTCGTTTGACACCCTAGCCCTGATGATTCAAGAACGCCCTGACTTCAAGACACTCGATTCGTCTGACATACTTGAAAGGCTCAACACACATGAGTTTCAGCTTTCTGAGAAAAGAGACATCTACGGTCCCAACTATGGGCGAACTCGTGCTTTGAAGGCAAAAGCCGTTTCCTCATCTGAAGAAGAATCTGATTGCAGTTCTGATGATCCTGAAGACATTGGAAAGGAGCTTGCTATGCTTGTGAAGAAGTTTCAGAAATTCACCAAGAAGAAAGGCTTCAGGAAGTCCTCACGATCCAGCTCAAGGAATGATGAAGTTTCTGCTCATGACTACAAGAAGAGAACATGCCACAAGTGCAAGAAACCTGGTCACTACATCTCTGAGTGTCCACGGTGGGACAATGAGAACAAGAAGAAGAAGAGCAAGGAATATGATTCTGACGATAATAAGAAGAAGAAATACTCAAAGTCCTCTTCCAAGTCTTCATCAAAGTCTTCATCACACAAGAAGAGCTCATCTGGCAAGGCTCGTGCGTTTGTTGGCAAGGAAATGGATTCAGGGGAGGAGTCTGCTTCTGAGGAGGCGGAGGTGGAGTCTGAGGAGGAGTCTGATTCTGGCGTTGCAAGTCTGGCTACAGCCTATGTTGCCAAGTCCATATTCAACACTAAAGACAATGATTTCATCACCGACGTCGATGCTAATGACAAGGACAACTCCTCTCCCACCTACTGCTTCATGGCACGCGGTGCCAAGGTAAACTCACGCACTACTCACTATCAAACATCCAGTGAAGATGACTCTGATTGTGGTTCCAAACCCAGCTACAAAACACTTGCTAAAATTGCAACTGAACAACAGAAAGCTATGAAACATATTCAAAAACTATTAGACAAAAACGATGACCTGTTAGACGCTGAAATGGCTCGATCTCAGTCCTTAATTGAAGACATAAAAAATCTTCATGTTAAGTATGAGGAACTTGAAAGTCATCATGAAACGCTCTCAACAACTCATGAAAAGCTTTCCTATGATTATCTTCAAAGGAAGCAAGATCTTGAGAAATTGAGAGCGTCTCATGAAGATCTTCAAAAGGAAAACGAGTCCTTCGCGCCAAACAGATTAGTTTCGCTCAGGAAGGATTTGAACCACCATGTCTCAAATGCATTGAGTGTGACAACGCTACTTCTGTTGCTGGATTCTACTGCTGCTACTGTTGCAATATCTTCAAGTGTTGATGTGGTAACTAACCCCTCTGCTGAGGATGCCACTGCTATTGCTGATGAAAATGCTAGGTTGAAGACATTGCTTGAAATAGGGATGTACAAAAGTCTCAAAGGGCATCAGACACTATGTGATGTCCTCAAAAGGCAGATCCTGAACTGAAACCCTAGGAAAGAGGGTGTGGGGTTCGAAAGGAAAATGAATACTGATGGTTCTTACTGGAAACCTGAACAGTACCCCAAAACCACATGGGTTGCTGCAAAGGAACCTTCAGTGGATCCATCCACCCTATTTGGCTTCACTTGTGCTAATCCCATTGTTATTGATGAATCCCTTGATGCAAACTATAAACTGTTTAAGAATCAAAATGGTGAAGTGTTTTCCAAGTATATTGGTACTAACTGCAGGAATGGGCCACCTATGAAGAAAGTCTGGGTGCCGAAAAAGTGTCTGGAAAATCTTCTGTGTATGTCGTCATGACACCACAAGTGAAGAAGACAAACCCCAAACCATGGGCTTCATATGGTCCAAAGGCTTCATACAGACAGAGGACTCACCTGATTCACACTAACGCAAATGTTTTGCTGGGAAACCATACTCAGGCCTATGAATATGAGCGTGTTTCATCAAACCGCCATGTTCATAAGACCAAGAACTACTCTGCTTATTCTTATGAGTATTATTGTCCACCTGCAAGACTATTTGCTAGGGCTCCAAAGCCAAAGTTCTCAGATGCTGCACTTAGACTCATTGCTTCGAAGCCACCCTTGAAGATGTGGGTGGCTAAGAAAGCTTAACTCTCTTTTGCAGGGAAGGGTCTCCAACCGAAAATCAAATGTGTCTGAAGCTATTGCTGGGGACCTTAAACATCTTGTAGGGCGCAAGATCAAATGCCCAAATGGTCTTATTATGTATTTTGTTCCCGAGTCGCTTGCTACTTGGCCTATCAGTCCTAACCTCGATCTAAGCTTTCATAATCCACTTGCACGTCAAATGTTTATGCTTCACAATTCTCTTCGTGAAGCCTATCCCCCTAACTGCATTGTAGGGTATGACACCAGCTGCTTCAGAATGGATTATTGATAGTGGATGTACTAATCACATGACCGGCAAGCGAAGTCTTCTCATGGACTCAACCTTACGTCCATCTGACAAGAGTCACATCACATTTGTTGATACTGGTAAAAGCAAGGTATTGGGTCTAGGTAGAGTTGCAATCTCAAGGGATCAGCACATGGATAAAATGATGCTTGTTGAATCCCTTGGTTTCAACTTAATGTCTGTCTCAATGCTTTGCGATTTAAACATGATTGTGATGTTTGGAAAATATCGTTGCCTTGTTCTAATGGAATCTGACAAGTCTCTAGTCTTTGAAGGGTATCGGCAAGATGATTTGTACATGGTAGATTTCTCAGCAAGACCACAGCTTGTCGTATGTCTTCTTGCAAAAGCTTCAGAATGCTGGCTCTGGCATCAGAGGCTAGGGCATGCTTGTTGGGTAACGTAGCAGAAATTCAAAATTTTCCTACGTGTCACCAAGATCTATCTATGGAGAAACCAGCAACGAGGGGAAGGAGAGTGCATCTACATACCCTTGTAGATCGATACGCGGAAGCGTTCAAGAGAACAGGGTTGATGGAGTTGTACTCGTCGTGATCCAAATCACCGATGATCCTAGTGCCGAACAGACGGCACCTCCGTGTTCAACACACGTACAACCTGGTGACGTCTCCTACGCCTTGATCCAGCAAGGGGAGAAGGAGAGGTTGGGGAAGACTCCATCCAGCAGCAGCACGACGGCGTGGTGGTGGTGGAGGAGCGCGGGACTCCAACAGGACTTCGCTAAGCACTACGAGAGACGAGGAGGGAGAGGGGTAGGACTGCGCCAACTGGGAGAGAATTCACACATGTGTTGGGCAGCCCCAAACCTCAAGTATATATAGGGGGAGGGGAGGGGCTGCGCCCCCACCTAGGGTTCCCTCCCTAGGGGTGGCGGCAGCCCCTAGATCCCATCTAGGGGGCGGCCAAGGGAGAGGGGAGAGGGAGGCGCACCAGGTATGGGCCCTAAGGCCCATCTGCCCTTAGGGTTTGTCCCCCCTCCTCCCCTTAGGCGCCTTGGGCCCTTGTGGGGGGCGCACCAGCCCACCTGGGGCTGGTCCCCTCCCACACTTGGCCCATGCAGCCCTCCGGGGCTTGTGGCCCCACTTGGTGGACCCCTGGGACCCTCCCGGTGGTCCCGGTACGTTACCGATAAAACCCGAAACTTTTCCGATGACCAAAACAGGACTTCCCATATATAAATCTTTACCTCCGGACCATTCCGGAACTCCTCGTGACGTCCGGGATCTCATCCGGGGCTCCGAACAACATTCGGTAACCACGTATATCTATTCCCTATAACCCTAGTATCATCGAACCTTAAGTGTGTAGACCCTACGGGTTCGGGAGACATGCAGACATGACCGAGATGACTCTCCGGTCAATAACCAACAGCGGGATCTGGATACCCATGTTGTCTCCCACATGCTCTACGATGATCTCATCGGATGAACCACGATGTCAAGGACTTAATCAATCCCGTATACAATTCCCTTTGTCTAGCGGTACGATACTTGCCTGAGATTCGATCGTCGGTATCCCGATACCTTGTTCAATCTCGTTACTGGCAAGTCTCTTTACTCGTTCCGTAACACATCATCCCGTGATCAACTCCTTGATCACATTGTGCACATTATGATGATGTCCTACCGAGTGGGCCCAAAGATACCTCTCCGTTTACACGGAGTGACAAATCCCAGTCTCGATTCGTGCCAACCCAACAGACACTTTTGGAGATACCTGTAGTGTACCTTTATAGCCACCCAGTTACGTTGTGACGTTTGGCACACCCAAAGCACTCCTACGGTATCCGGGAGTTGCACAATCTCATGGTCTAAGGAAATGATACTTGACATTAGAAAAGCTTTAGCATACGAACTACATGATCTTGTGCTAGGCTTAGGATTGGGTCTTATCCATCACATCATTCTTCTAATGATGTGATCCTGTTACCAATGACATCCAATGTCCATGGTCAGGAAACCGTAACCATCTATTAATCAACGAGCTAGTCAACTAGAGGCTTACTAGGGACATGGTGTTGTCTATGTATCCACACATGTATCTGAGTTTCCTATCAATACAATTCTAGCATGGATAATAAACGATTATCATGAATAAGGAAATATAATAATAACTAATTTATTATTGCCTCTAGGGCATATTTCCAACAGTCTCCCACTTGCACTAGAGTCAATAATCCAGTCCACATCGATATGTGATTAACACTCAAGGTCACATCCCCATGTGACTAACACCCAAAGATTTTACTAGAGTCAATAATCTAGTTCACATTACCATGTGATTAACACTCGATGAGTTCTGGGTTTGATCATGTTATGCTTGTGAGAGATGTTATAGTCAATGGGTCTGAATCTTTCAGATCCGTGTGTGCTTTACAAATCTCTATGTCATCTCCTAGATGCAGCTACCACGTTCTATTTGGAGCTATTCCAAATAACTATTCTACTATACGAATCCAGTTTACTACTCAGAATAATCTGGATTAGTGTCAAAGTTTGCATCGGTGTAACCCTTTACGACGAACTCTTTTACCACCTCCATAATCGAGAAAATTCCTTAGTCCACTAGTTACTAAGGATAACTTTGACCGATGTCCTGTGATCCATTCTTGGATCACTCTTGTACCCCTTGACTGACTCATGGCAAGGCACACTTCAGGTGCGGTACAGAGCATATCATACTATAGAGCCTACGTCTAAAGCATAGGGGACGACCTTCGTCCTTTCTCTCTATTCTGCCGCGGTCAGGTTTCGAGTCTTACTCAATGTTCACACCTTATAAAACAGCCAAGAACTCCTTCTTTGCCGATCCATTTTGAACTCCTTCAAAATCTTGTCACGGTATGTATTCACTTGAAAGTACTATTAAGCGTTTTGATCTATCCTTATAGATCTTAATGCTCAATACTCAAGTAGCCTAATGCAGGTTTTCCATTGAAAAACACTTTTCAAATAACTTTGCATGCTTTCCAGAAATTCTACATCATTTCCGATCAACAATATGTTAACAACATATACTCATCGGAAAATCTATAGTGCTCCCACTCACTTCTTTGGAAATACGAGTTTCTCATAAACTTCGTATAAACCCAAAATCTTTGATCATCATCAAAGCATACATTCCAACTCCAAGATGCTTACTCCAGTCCTTAGAAGGATTGCTGGAGCTTTGCATACTTATTAGCATTTTTCAGGATTGACAAAACCTTCCGGTTGTATCACATACAACCTTTCCTCAAGAAAAACGTCGAGGAAACAATGTTTTGATATCCTATCTGCAAGATTTCATAAATAATGCAGTAATCACTAATATAATTCCAACAGACTCTTAGCATCGCTACAAGTGAGAAAGTCTCATCGTAGTCAACTCCTTGAACTTGTCGGGAAACATCTTAACGACAAGTCGAGCTTTCTTAATGGTGACATTTACCATCATTGTCCGTCTTCCTTTTAAAATCCATATGTACTCAACAGCCTTACGACCATCGAGCCGTTCTGCCAAAGTCTACACTTTGTTTCATACATGGATCCTCTCTCGGATTTTATGGCCTCGAGCCATTTATCGGAATCCGGGCCCACCATCGCTTCTCCATAGCTCGTAGGTTCATTGTTGTCTGGCAACATGACTTCCAAGACAGGATTACGTACCACTCTGAAGTAGTACGCATCCTTGTCGTCCTACGAGGTTTGGTAGTGACTTGATCTGAAGTTTCATGATCACTATCATAAGCTTCCACTTCAATTGGTGTAGGTGGCACAGGAACAACTCCCTATGCCCTGCCACACACTAGTTGAAGAGATGGTTCAATAACCTCATCAAGTCTCCACCATCCTCCCACTCAATTCTTTCGAGAGAAACTTTTCTCGAGAAAGGACCCGATTCTAGAAACAATCCCTTATTGCTTTCGAATCTGAGACAGGAGGTATACCCAACTGTTTTGGGTGTCCTATGAAGATGCATTTATCCGCTTTGGGTTCGAGCTTATCAGCCTGAAATTTTTCACATAAGCGTCACAGCCCCAAACTTTTAAGAAATGACAGTTTAGGTTTCTCTAAACCATAGTTCATACGGTGTCATCTCATCGGAATTACGTGGTGCCCTATTTAAAGTGAATGTGGTTGTCTCTAATGCCTAACCCATAAACTATCGTGGTAATTCGATAAGAGACATCATGGTATGCATCATATCCAATAGGGTGCAGTTATGATGTTCGGACACACCATCACACTATGGTGTTCTAGGCTGTATTAGTTGTGAAACAATTTCCACAATGTCTTAATTCTGTGCCAAACTCGTAATTCAGATATTCATCTCTATGATCATATCATAGATATTTTATCCTCTTGTCACGACGATCTTTCAACTTCACCCTGAAATTACTTGAACCTTTCAATAATTCAGACTCGTGATTCATCAAGTAAATATACTCAACATCTACTCAAATCATCTGTGAAGTAAGAACATAACAATATCCACTACGCGCCTCAGCACTCATTGGACTGCACACATCAAAATGTATTACTTCCAACAAGTTGCTTTCTAGTTCCATTTTACTGAAAACGAGGCTTTCAGTCATCTTGCCCATGTGGTATGATTTGCACGTCTCAAGTGATTCAAAATCAAGTGAGTCCAAACGGTCCATTTGCATGGAGTTTCTTCATGCATATACACCAATAGACATGGTTTGCATGTCTCAAACTTTTCAAAAACGAGTGAGTCCAAAGATCCATCAACATGGAGCTTCTTCATGCGTTTTATACCAATATGACTCAAATTGCAGTGCCACATTTGTGTGGTACTATCATTACTATCTTATACCTTTGGCATGAAAATGTGTATCACTACGATCGGGATGGTATTATTCAAATAAACAGAGTAACCATTATTCTCCTTAAATGAATAACCGTATCGTGATAGACATAATCCAATCATGTCTATGCTCAACGCAAACACCAAATAACAATTATTTAGGTTTTAATACCAATCTTGATGGTAGAGGGAGCGTACGATATTTGATCAACCTTGGAAATACTTCCAACACATATCGTCATCTCACCTTTTATCTAGTCTCCGTTTATTCCGTAGCCTTTTGTTTCGAGTTACTAACACTTAGCAACCGAACTGGTATCAAATACCCTGGTGCTACTAGGAGTACTAGTAAAGTACACATTATAATGCATATCCAATATACTTCTGTCGACCTTGTCAGCCTTCTCATCTACCAAGTATCTAGGGTGGTTCTGCTTCAGTGACTGTTCCCCTTATTACAGAAGCACTTAGTCTCGGGCTTGGGTTCAACTTTGGGTTTCTTCACTAGAGCAGCAGCTGATTTGTCGTTTCATGAAGTATCCCTTCTTGCCCTTGCCCTTCTTGAAACTAGTGGTTTCACCAACCATCAACAATTGATGCTCCTTCTTGATTTCTACTTTTGTGGTGTCAAACATCGCGAATATCTCAAGGATCATCATATATGTCCCTGATATATTATAGTTCATCACGAAGCTCTAGCAGCTTGGTGGTAATGACTTCGGAGAACCATCACTATTTCATCTGGAAGATCAACTCCCACTCGATTCAAGCGATTGTTGTACTCAGACAATCTGAGCACAAGCTCAACAATTGAGCTTTTCTCCCTTAGTTTGCAGGCTAAGAAAATCATCGGAGGTCTTATACCTCTTGACGTGGGCACGAGCCTGAAATCCCAATTTCAGCCCTCGAAACATCTCATATGTTTCGCGACATTTTAAAACGTCTTCGGTGCCTCAATTCTAAACCGTTTAATTGAACTATCACGTAGTTATCAAAATGTGTATGTAAGATGTTCACAACATCCACAGACGACGTTCGAGGTTCAGCACACTGAGCGGTGCATTAAGGACATAAGCCTTCTACTGTCTGCATAATTGCTACTATCAACTTTCAACTAATTTTTCTCTAGGAACATATCTAAACAGTAGAACTAAAGCGCGAGCTATGACATAATTTGCAAAAACCTTTTGACTATGTTCAGGATAATTAAGTTCATCTTATGAACTCCCACTCAGATAGACATCCCTCTAGTCATCTAAGTGATTACATGATCCGAGTCAACTAGGCCGTGTCCGATCATCACGTGAGACGGACTAGTCAACATCGGTGAACATCTTCATGTTGATCGTATCTTCTATACGACTCATGTTCGACCTTTCGGTCTTCTGTGTTCCGAGGCCATGTCTGTACATGCTAGGCTCGTCAAGTCAACCTAAGTGTTTGCATGTGTAAATCTGTCTTACAGCCGTTGTATGTGAATGTTGGAATCTATCACACCTGATCATCACGTGGTGCTTCGAACAACGAACTGTCGCAACGGTGCACAGTTAGGGGGAACACTTTCTTGAAATTATTATGAGGGATCATCTTATTTACTACCGTCGTTCTAAGTAAACAAGATGCAAAAAACATGATAAACATCACATGCAATCAAATAATAGTGATATGATATGGCCAATATCATATAGCTCTTCTGATCTCCATCTTGGGGCTCCATGATCATCTTGTCACCGGCATGACACCATGATCTCCATCATCATGATCTCCATCATCATGATCTCCATCATCGTGTCTTCATGAAGTTGTCTCGCCAACTATTACTTCTACTACTACAGCTAACGGTTAGCAATAAAGTAAAGTAATTACATGATGTTTATATTGACACGCAGGTCATAAATAAATAAAGACAACTCCTATGGCTCCTGCCGTTTGTCATACTCATCGACATGCAAGTCGTGATTCCTATTACAAGAACATGATCAATCTCATACATCACATATCATTCATCACATTCTTCTTGGCCATATCACATCACATAGCATACCCTGCAAAAACAAGATAGACGCCCTCTAATTGTTGTTTGCATGTTTTACGTGGCTGCTATGGGTTTCTAGCAAGAACGTTTCTTACCTACGCAAAAACCACAACGTGATATGCCAATTGCTATTTACCCTTCATAAGGACCCTTTTCATCGAATCCGATCCGACTAAAGTGGGAGAGACAGACACCCGCTAGCCACCTTACGCAACTAGTGCATGTCAGTCGGTGGAACCAGTCTCACGTAAGAGTACGTGTAAGGTCGGTCCGGGCCGCTTCATCCCACAATGCCGCCGAATCAAGATTGGACTAGTAACGGTAAGCATATTGAACAAAATCAACGCCCACAACTACTTTGTGTTCTACTCGTGCATAGAAACTACGCATAGACCTAGCTCATGATGCCACTGTTGGGTAACGTAGCAGAAATTCAAAATTTTCCTACGTGTCACCAAGATCTATCTATGGAGAAACTAGCAACGAGGGGAAGGAGAGTGCATCTACATACCCTTGTAGATCGCTACGCGGAAGCGTTCAAGAGAACGGGGTTGATGGAGTCATACTCGTCGTGATCCAAATCACCGATGATCCTAGTGCCGAACGGACGGCACCTCCATGTTCAACACATGTACAGCCCGGTGACGTCTCCTATGCCTT
This sequence comes from Triticum aestivum, assembly GCF_018294505.1. Lineage (NCBI taxonomy): Eukaryota > Viridiplantae > Streptophyta > Magnoliopsida > Poales > Poaceae > Triticum > Triticum aestivum. The sequence goes on along the minus strand of NC_057800.1, from coordinate 503,734,582 downwards.
GATCCAGCAAGGGGAGAAGGAGAGGTTGGGGAAGACTCCATCCAGCAACAGCACGATGGCGTGGTGGTGGTGGAGGAGCGCGGGACTCCAGCAGGGCTTCGCTAAGCACTACGAGAGACGAGGAGGGAGAGGGGTAGGACTACGCCAACTGGGAGAGAATTCACACATGTGTTGGGCAGCCCCAAACCTCAAGTATATATAGGGGGAGGGGAGGGGCTGCGCCCCCACCTAGGGTTCCCTCCCTAGGGGTGGCGGCAGCCCCTAGATCCCATCTAGGGGGCAGCCAAGGGGGAGAGGAGAGGGAGGCGCACCAGGTATGGGCCCTAAGGCCCATCTGCCCTTAGGGTTTGCCCCCCCTCCTCCCCTTAGGCGCCTTGGGCCCTTGTGGGGGGGCGCACCAGCCCACCTGGGGCTGGTCCCCTCCCACACTTGGCCCATGCAGCCCTCCGGGGCTTGTGGCCCCACTTGGTGGACCCCCGGGACCCTCCCGGTGGTCCCGGTACGTTACCGATAAAACCCGAAACTTTTCCGGTGACCAAAACAGGACTTCCCATATATAAATATTTACCTACGGACCATTCTGGAACTCCTCGTGACGTCCGGGATCTCATCCGGGACTCCGAACAACATTCGGTAACCACGTATATCTATTCCCTATAACCCTAGCGTCATCGAACCTTAAGTGTGTAGACCCTACGGGTTCGGGAGACATGCAGACATGACCGAGATGACTCTCCGGTCAATAACCAACAGCAGGATCTGGATACCCATGTTGGCTCCCACATGCTCCACGATGATCTCATCGGATGAACCACGATGTCAAGGACTTAATCAATCCCGTATACAATTCCCTTTGTCTAGCGGTATGATACTTGCCCGAGATTCGATCGTTGGTATCCCGATACCTTGTTCAATCTCGTTACCGGCAAGTCTCTTTACTTGTTCCGTAACACATCATCCCATGATCAACTCCTTGATCACATTGTGCACATTATGATGATGTCCTACCGAGTGGGCCCAGAGATACCTCTCCGTTTACACGGAGTGACAAATCCCAGTCTTGATTCGTGCCAACCCAACAGACACTTTCGGAGATGCCTGTAGTGTACCCTTATAGCCACCCAGTTACGTTGTGACGTTTGGCACACCCAAAGCACTCCTACGGTATCTGGGAGTTGCACAATCTCATGGTCTAAGGAAATGATACTTGACATTAGAAAAGCTTTAGCATACGAACTACATGATCTTGTGCTAGGCTTATGATTGGGTCTTGTCCATCACATCATTCTTCTAATGATGTGATCCTGTTATCAATGACATCCAATGTCCATAGTCAGGAAACCGTAACCATCTATTGATCAACGAGCTAGTCAACTAGAGGCTTACTAGGGACATGGTGTTGTCTATGTATCCACACATGTATCTGAGTTTCCTATCAATACAATTCTAGCATGGATAATAAATGATTATCATGAACAAGGAAATATAATAATAACTAATTTATTATTGCCTCTAGGGCATATTTCCAACAATGCTGGCATGAGGAACTTGCATACTCTTGCAAATAAGAAGCACGTCATAGGCATGGAGGGCATCAAGTTAAAGAAGGATCACTTATGCGGTGCCTGCGAAGCTGGAAAGATGACGAGGGCCAAGCATCCCTCGAAGACAATCATGACAACGACTCAGCCCTTCGAACTGCTGCACATGGACCTCTTCGGTCCCACTCACTACTCAACTCTTACTACTACTTCTTGTCTCTATGGCTTCATCATTGTTTATGATTATTCAAGATATACATGGTGTTGGGGAACATAGTAATTTCAAAATTTTCCTAAGCACATGCAAGATCATGGTGATGCATAGCAACAAGAGGGGAGAGTGTTGTCCACGTACCCTCGTAGACCGAAAGCGGAAGCGTTAGCACAATGCGGTTGATGTATGAGGGAGTCCTGGATTAGGGGGTGTTCGGATAGCCGAACTATACCTTCAGCCGGACTCCTGGATTATGAAGATACAAGATTGAAGACACCGTCCCGTGTCTGGAAGGGACTTTCCTTGGCGTGGAAGGCAAGCTTGGCGATACGGATGTTCAGATCTCCTACCATTGTAACCGACTCTATGTAACCCTAACCCTCTCCGGTGTCTATATAAACCAGAGGGTTTTAGTCCGTAGGACAACATACACATCAACAATCATACCATAGGCTAGCTTCTAGGGTTTAGCCTCTCTGATCTCATGGTAGATCTACTCTTGTACTACCCATATCATCAATATTAATCAAGCAGGACGTAGGGTTTTACCTCCATCGAGAGGGCCCGAACCTGGCTAAAACTTCGTGTCCCTTGCCTCCTGTTACCATCCGGCCTAGACGCACAGTTCGGGATCCCCTACCCGAGATCCGCTGGTTTTGACACCGACATTGGTGCTTTCATTGAGAGTTCCTTTGTGCCGTTGCCGTCAGGCCCGATGGCTCCTACGATCATCAATGGCGATGCAGTCCAGGGTGAGACCTTCCTCCCCGGACAGATCTTCGTCTTTGGCGGCTTCGTACTGCGGGCCAATTCACTTGGCCATCTAGAGCAGATCGAAAGCTACGCCCCTGGCCGTCAGGTCAGATTCGGAAGTTTAAACTATACGGCTGACATCCGCGGGGACTTGATCCTCGACGGATTCGAACCACTGCCGAGCGCGCCGCACTGTCACGACGAGCATGATCTAGCTCTGCCGCCGAACAGTGCCCTGGAGGCCGCACTCGCATCGCCTCCGACCCTTAGTTCAGAGCCGACCGCGCCGATCGAGGATGGGCGGTTGGACGCCACCTCGGGGGCTGCGATCCAAACGGCGATTGAGCCGAACACCAGCCCCGTACTCTGCGAGGCTCGTGACTCCAAGGAGCCGAACTCCTCTCCGGACTCCGAACCCTCCGTGCCCCTGCCAGTCGAATCCGATCGGGCGCCGATCATGGAGTTCACTGCCGCAGACATCTTTCAGCACTCACCTTTCGGCGATATCCTGATGTCACTAAAGTCTCTCTCTTTATCAGGAGATCCCTGGCCGGACTACGGTCAGCAAGGTTGGGGTACGGATGGTGAAGAAATTCAAAACCCACCCACCACCCACTTTGTAGCCACTGTCGACGACTTAACCGACATGCTCGACTTCGACTCCGAAGACATCGACGGTATGGACGCCGACGAAGGAGACGATGAAGAACCAGCGCCTACTAGGCCCTGGAAAGCCACCTCGCCATATGACATATACATGGTGGACACCCCAAAAGAGGGAGAGGGCGATGGAACAACAGAGGATGACCCCTCCAAGAAACAGCCCAAGCGCCGGCGTCAGCGGCGCCGCTCAAAATCCCGCCAACACAAAAACGGTGATTCCAGCACGGGAGATAATAATACTCCGGAGAGTGCCGAAGAAAACCCCCTCCAGCAAGGTTTAGCACAGGAGGATGGAGAAGCCAGCCCTCATGAGAGAGCGGCAGACAGAGAGGTCGAGGACGATAATTATATGCCCCCCTCCGAAGACGAGGCAAGCCTCGGCAACGATGAATTCGTCGTGCCAGAGGATCCCGTTGAGCAAATGCGTTTCCAACGCAGGCTTATGGCCACGGCAAGAAGCCTCAAGAAAAAACAGCAACATCTCAGAGCTGATCAAGATTTTCTAGTTGACAGATGGACTGAAGTCCTTGCGGCCGAAGAGCATAAACTCGAACGCCCCTCCAAGAGCTACCCAAAGCGCAGGTTGCTACCCCAATTAGAGGAGGAAGCACTTGATGCGGCCGACCGGCCACCTCGTGGCCGCGACAGAGAGGCCTCCCGGCCCTTCACTCAAGCCGCACCCCGTACCAAGGCACGGGAATATGCGCCGGACTTACGAGACATGTTGGAGGACAAGGCAAGGCAAACACGATCGGTCTACGGATCGCGTGGGCACCCCACGGCTCGAGACGGTAACCATCACGCAGGCCACAAATTCGGCAGGGCCGAACACAGTAGACAAAGCTCATCGGAGCTACATCATGATATCGCCCAGTACAGAGGTGCCACACACCCACTGTGCTTTACAGACGAAATAATGGATCATCAAATCCCCGAGGGTTTCAAACCCGTAAACATCGAATCATATGATGGCACAACAACCCTGCAGTATGGATCGAGGATTATCTCCTTCATATCCACATGGCCCGCAGCGACGATTTTCACGCCATCAAATACCTCCCACTCAAGCTTAAAGGACCAGCTCGGCATTGGCTCAACAGCTTGCCAACAGGATCAATCAGTTGTTGGGAGGACCTGGAAGCCGCATTCCTCGACAATCTCCAGGGCACTTATGTGCGACCCCCAGACGCAAATGACCTAAGTCACGTAATCCAGCAGCCAGAGGAATCGGCCAGACAATTCTAGACACGGTTCCTAACAAAGAAAAATCAAATAGTCGAGGACGCTGAGGCCCTAGCAGCCTTCAAGCACAATATCCGTGACGAGTGGCTGGCCTGGCACCTCGGACAGGAAAAGCCGAAATCTATGGCAGCACTCACGACACTCATGACCCGCTTTTGCGCGGGAGAAGGTAGCTGGCTTGCTCGTAGCAACAATATGACCAAGAACCCTGGCAGTTCGGACACTAGGGACATTAGTGGCAGGTCGCGTCGCAACAAGCAGAAGTGCCACATTAACGGCGACAATGCTGAGGATACGGCAGTTAATGCCGCATTTAGAGGCTCTAAATTCAGTCAGCGGAAAAAGCCATTCAAAAAGAATCCTAGGGGCCCGTCCAGCTTGGACCGAATACTCGACCGCTTGTGCCAAATACATGGCACCCCTGAAAAGCCGGCCAATCACACCAACAGGGATTGTTGGGTGTTCAAGCAGGCAGGCAAGTTAAGCGCCGACAATGAAGACAAGGGGCTTCATAGCGATGACGACGAGGAGCCCCGGACGCCGAACAACAGTGGACAGAAGGGTTTTCCCCCACAAGTGCGGACGGTGAACATGATATACGCAACCCATGTCCCTAAAAGGGAGCGGAAGCATGCGTTAAGGGACGTATACGTGGTAGAGCCAGTCGCCCCAAAGTTCAACCCATGGTCCACCTGCCCAATCACCTTTGATCAAAGGGACCATCCCACTAGCATCCGTCATGGCGGATTCGCCGCATTGGTTCTAGACCCAATTATTGACAGATTTCATCTCACTAGAGTCCTTATGGACGGCGACAGCAGCCTGAACCTGCTTTACCAGGATACAGTGTGGAAAATGGGCATAGATCCCTCGAGGATTAAGCCCACCAAAACGACCTTTAAAGGCGTAATACCAGGTGTAGAGGCCAACTGCACAGGCTCAGTCACACTTGAAGTGGTCTTCGGATCTCCGGATAATTTCCGAAGCGAGGAGTTCATCTTCGACATGGTCCCATTTCGCAGTGGCTATCACGCACTGCTCGGGCGAACCGCATTCGCCGAATTCAATGCAGTATCGCACTACGCATACCTTAAGCTCAAGATGCCAGGCCCTCATGGAGTAATTACGGTCAATGGAAACACCGAACGCTCCCTCCGAACGGAGGAGCACACGGCGGCCCTTGCAGCGGAAGTACAAAGCAGCCTCTCCAGGCAGTTCTCCAGTCCGGCCATCAAACGTCCGGACACCGTCAAGCTCGCCAGGAGTAACCTACAACAAGACCGCCTGGCACGTTCCGAGCAGGCGTAGCAATGCGGCCCCAACCCCAACCCTTGCAAAAAGGCGACGCCAGTACTTCGCGTCCATAATTACGCTCTGGAAATACCATGGGCATAGGGGGGAGGGGCACCATCACGGCACGCCCAAAACACGGCTTAAACCACACCAGGGGCTGCCGATTTTTTACTTTTCTCTTACTTCCAGGACTCTACTCTTCGGAAGGCCTGTTCGGCAGTTCAATTACCGCACAAACGATGCAAGGACCAGGGAAGCAGACAAGCCATGCCGCATTACAGAAATCCCAGGTGGTCTCTATCACGAGCAGTATACCTGTTTCGCATACTATTCCACAGCTTGCCCCTGAAGCAGACATGTTAAATAGTCCAACTTTTCGTTTATCGCATTACTTGTATCGTTCTGCTTTGATCGCAGCTATTTTAATAAACAATGCATAGCTTTTGTCTATTTTTTGCATTACCTTTTTTATATATGTTCCTTAACGACATGTTGCACCCGTACACTTTGGTATGGCCAAAATACGCCAGGGGCTTCAGTACCCCTCAACATGGTGTGAGAAGTCCGAACACTTTAACAGGTGCGGCACCCCGAACTTATAACATTATATGCATCGGCTCCGAATCATGTCTTAGGTCAATAGTTGGGTTTGCCCGGCTCCTATGTTTTGGTGCCTTACGTTCTGCTATATCGGCTAAGGTAGCACTAGGAGAACCACTGCGATTGTGCCCCGGTTGAGCTGGGTCGAGCACCTCAGTGGAGAAAGCTAAAACTGACCGTCATGATTAGGCGAGAGCTAGTCGCTGTTCGAGAGGTCTTTTTGAGTCCTTAAAGACTTATGCCGCTTAGGGCGAGGAGCCGGCTCTGTCCGGCCAAGGCGTGGATAGCGCCCCGAACTCGGTCTTCCGAATACCAGGGGCTTCACCGAAATTTAAAATTATAGAATTCTATGGCTAAGTGAGAGTGTTCATGCATTATAGTCCGATTGCCTTGTTCGTTGGGCTGAGCGCTGAGGGAGTCCTGGATTAGGGGGTGTTCGGGTAGCCGGACTATACCTTCAGCCGGACTCCTGGACTATGAAGATACAAGATTGAAGACTTCGTCCCGTGTCCGGATGGGACTTTCCTTGGCATGGAAGGCAAGCTTGGCGATGCGGATATTCAAGATCTCCTACCCTTGTAACCGACTCTGTGTAACCCTAACCCTATCCGGTGTCTATATAAACCGGAGGGTTGTAGTCCGTAGGCAATCAACTCCATACACAACAATCATACCATAGGCTAGCTTCTAGGGTTTAGCCTCCTTGATCTCGTGGTAGATCTACTCTTGTACTACCCATATCATCAATATTAATCAAGCAGGAGTAGGGTATTACCTCCATTGAGAGGGCCCGAACCTGGGTAAAAAACATCGTGTCCCTTGTCTCCTGTTACCATCCAGCCTTGACGCACAGTTCGGGACCCCCTACCCGAGATCCGCCGGTTTTGACACCGACATTGGTGCTTTCATTGAGAGTTCCTCTGTGTCGTCGCCTTTAGGCCCGATGGCTCCTTTGATCATCAACAACGATATGGTCCAGGGTGAGACTTTTCTCCCCGGACAGATCTTCGTCTTCGGCGGCTTCGCTCTGCGGGCCAATTCGCTCGGCCACCTGGAGCAGATCGAAGGCTACGCCCCTGGCCATCAAGTCAGGTTTGGAAGCTTACACTACACGGCTGACATCCCGGAGACTTGATCTTCGACGGGCTCGAGCCACGGCCAAGTGCGCCGCACTATCTCGAGGGGCATGATCTAGCTCTGCCCCCGGACAGTGTCCTGGAGGCGGCACATGCATCGGTTCTGACCCCTAACTCGGAGCATATTGCGCCAATTAAGGATGAGCGGTTGGACGTCACCTCGGGGGCTGCGATCCTGAAAGCGATCGAGCCGAACGCTAGCCCTGCACTCTGCACGACCCGTGACTCCAAGGCTCCGGACTCGTCCCTGGACTCCGAACCCCCCGCGCCCCTGCCAATCGAATCCGATTGGGCGCCGATAATGGAGTTCACCGCCGCAGACATCTTTCAGCACTCGCCTTGTGGCGATATCCTGAACTCTCTCAAGTCTCTCTCCTTATCAGAAGAGCCCTGGCCAAACTGCGGTCAGCGAGGATGGGATACGGGCGATGAAGAAATTCAAAGCCCACCCACCACCCACTTGGTAGCCACTATCGATAATTTAAACGACGTGCTTAACTTCGACTCCGGAGACATCGACAGCATGGATGACAATGCAGGAGATACTGACGAACCAACGCCCATAGGGCATTGGACAGCCACCTCATCTCACGATGTGTACATGGTGGATACCCCTAAAGGAAGCGACAACAAGGAAAAAGGGGATGGGACGGGAGATCGACCCCCCGAAAAGCAATCAAAGCGTCGGTGTAAACGATGACCCAAGACCCGCCTCGACAAAAACCCAGCCATAGAGCATAACGAGCCGGTAGATGACGAGCAGGCCTTAGAGCAACCGTCCGAACAGGGCAACACGGATAAAGAAACCGAACATCCCTCCTCCGGCGAAAACGGCATTCCGGACGACCTCACGCCGAATAAACCTATGGAGCAGAAGAATCTCCACGAGAGGCTCGTTGCAACTGCACGCAGCCTAAAAAAGCAGAAGCGGAAGCTAAAAACAGTGGAAGATGCACTCCGGATTAGATGGAGCAAAGTAATCAATACCACAGATAAGTACGGCGACAGTCGCCGCACTAAAAGCTATCCGAAAAGAAAGCTACTGCCTGAATTCGACGAAGAGGCCCTAGAGCCCTCGCAATCAAAAAATGAAAAAGCACACGGTTGGATAGACGACCCCATAAAGCGGCAAGCGGCACCACACCTAAATCGGCATGCGACCCACTTAAGGATTCGCATCATGGCCCAGTCAGGTCCATTTATGGGCCAAGAAAGCAAGCTCTCGTAAGCAACGCTATGAAGCCATCATCTGAACCCGGCACACCAAATACAGGGGCGCCGCACACCCCCTATGTTTCACCAATGAGGTCCTAGACTATGAATTCCCAGAGGGATTCAAACCGTTAAACATAGAGGCATATGATGGAACAATAGACCCTGGAGTTTGGATCGAGGATTATATCCTCCACATACACATGGCTAGAGGAGATGATCTCCATGCCATAAAATATATACCCCTTAAACTTAAAGGGCCAGCCTGGCATTGGCTTAAAAGCCTTCCCGAAAACACAATTGGAAGCTAGGAAGAGCTCAAGGATGCTTTCCGAGCGAACTTTCAAGGGACCTATGTCCGCCCTTCGGATGCAGACGATCTTAGTCACATAACTCAACAACCTGGAGAATCAGCTCGGCAGTTCTGGAATAGATTCCTCACTAAAAAGAATCAGATAGTCGACTGTCCGGACGCCGAAGCCTTAGCAGCTTTCAGGCATAACGTCCGAGACGAATGGCTCGCCAGACACCTCGGCCAAGAAAAGCCAAGAACAATGGCCGCACTAACAAGCCTCATGACCCGCTTTTGTGCAGGGGAGGACAGCTGGTTGGCAAGGTGCAGCCCCAGCGACCCAAGTACATCTGAAACTAGGGATGGAAATGGAAAACCGCGACGCAACAAGGACCGTCGCTGGACTAAAGACAAAAGTCCGAAGAGCACGGCAGTCAATGCCGGATTCAAAGGCTCACGACAAAATCAGGAAAAATCGCCCCCCAGGATAACAGGGACGATTCATCCAACCTAAATAAAATCCTGGACAGGATATGTCAGATACACAGTACTCCCGGGAAGCCTGCTAACCATACCCACAGAGACTGTTGGGTTTTCAAACAATCCGGCAGACTCAATGCCGAACACAAGGGGCTCGACACACCAAGCGAAGACGAGGACGAACCCCAAAAGCAGAGCACCAGGAAACAAAAGAACTTCCCACAAGAAGTAAAAACAGTGAACTCACTTCACATAACAAAACGTGCGGCGCCCGTAAAGGTACGCACCACACGGCCCATCCCCAAAGGGTCCTGCCACTGGTTGTCAAAACCGATCATCTTCGATCAGCTAGATTATTCTAGGAATATCAAGAATGTAGGCTAGACTGCCTTGATACTCGATCCAATAATTGGCGGACTCCAGTTTTCAAATGTCCTTATGGACGGCGGCAGTGGAGTAAACCTGATATATCAGGATACAATCCAGCACATGGGGATAAACCCAGCAAGAATCCGCCGCAGCAAAACCTCCTTTCAAGGGGTAATACCTGGTCCGGACACCCATTGTATGGGTTTTCTCTGGCTCACAGTCACATTTGGCTCTGCCGATAACCTCCGCCGCGAAAAGCTGACCTTCCATATTGTCACGTTCTCAAGTCGCTATCAAGCACTACTGGGACGCGAAGCTTTCGCTCGCTTTAACGCAATACCGCATTATGCATCTCTTATGCTTAAGATGCCCGGTCCACGAGGCATCATCTCTTTGAAGGGGAAGCACTAAAGTGCGCCTCCCCAAGCGGAGGACTGTGCGGCCGCCTTGACAGCCCCACAGCAAAATAGCCTCACCGGCCAAAAAACTTCGAAATAGGTCATTCAAGACCACGAACGCGGATAGACGAGTTCGGTGCAAAATCATCATGCATGCCTAGAAGCCATATACTCCCGCACTAGGGGCTCCACGCATATACAATAAGAGACAATAAATCTCAATCTTATATATCTTACTTTATACTTTGCTTATTTTAAACTTTTTCGACACGACCCGTTTTAAACTCAGTTCCTCTCTTTTACAGATGAACGTCGTGCAACGCCCGTCCAGGATACGGCACAACGGAGACACAGGCGCAGACGTGCAGTAGGGACCCGTCCTAAAGGATTCTTTTTAGATTAAGACCCTGCGTAAACCTTTTTTACTGTCTCTTGTTGCTACACATCCCCTGGTTTTTTTTCTTTCTGATATAACCAAGGAGGAGGCTGGCGTCTTGGCATGTGGCCACGTCAGAATTTTTGCACGTACCTGGACACTAGGGGCTTTTTTTAATAAAGAGTGTTGTTTCGCCCGCACTCATAAAGACCGAACACCTTAGGGAGTGTTCGGCGTCGCGAGTTTTGGCATTATATGCATCAACTCCGAATCATGTCTTTGGTCAAATGTTGGGTTGCCCGGCTCCTGAGTTCGGCTACCTTACGTTCCGCTCTATCGGCTAAGGTAGCACTAGGAGAACTACTGCGATTGTGCCCCGGTTCGGCCGGGCGAGCACCTCAGTAGAGAAAGCCGAAAACTGACTGTCATGATGTAGCGTGAGACTAGTCAGCCACTCGATGACCTATCGGAATCTATCGGATTCCTCCGCTTTAACGATGGGCCGCTTCCCGGTCAGGCACATACGCGCCCCGAGCTCGGACGAGTGCAGTTGCCACCAAGGAGCTACCTAAATAGTCTCACTGTCAAACTCCTATGGCTAAGTGAAAGTGTTAAAGCATTATAGTCCGGTTGCCTGGCCCGCTGTGCTATCACCTCCTTTGTAGGACCAAGACGTTGGGTTAAGTGTGAAAATGCGTCTTCTGCGAGCACCCCCGCACTATGTGTGTGGGGGCTGAAGCCAATGACTGCCATCTTTCAGATTCTATATATATATATATATATATATATATATATATATATATCTTAAAACGGCCGCACAGGAGGTGTTCCCAATACTTGGAGGCACAAGTACAAAAAAGGCCACTACAGTTTATCAAAATATTACTTTATAATTACATATGCTATCATAACATAGCATCTTTCGTGCACTGCGTCTCTATTACACGAGCGCCTTCATGAACTTCCTGAAAATAGTGCTCGGAGGGTACTCGGCTTTTGTCCGAATCTCGGGACGCAACAACGGTGGTCTCCATCTCTGCCCAGTATGTTTTAACACGGGCAAGAGCCATCCTAGCGCCCTCTATGCATGCTGACCTCTTCATTGCATTTATACGCGGCACTGCGTCAAGGAATTGTTGCACCAAGCTGAAATAACTCTTTGGCTCCGATCTCCCAGGCCACAGATGATCCATGACGTACTTCATGGCGAGTCCGGACAATCTATTCAGTTCGGCCCATTGAGCCAGGCGATCGTCCACTGCCAGCGGACGCTCTGGATTGTGGAACTGTGACCAGAAAAGCTTTTCCACTTCGCGATCTTTTAAATCTCGAAAGTGTTATACGACCTGTACTTTTTTCTTCAATTGTGGAAACCCCGGGAGGAGAAGTAGTAGGATTGGTTCTCATAATTATCACATAATTAAAAAAAGGAATTTGTCGAAATTTTTCTTTTTTTATTGTTGAATAATGCCAAATCAAATAAAAAATCCAAAAGTAAAAATTCTCATAATTATCACATAATTAAAAAAAAGGAATTTTCCAAAATTTTTCTTTTTTTATTGTTGAATAATGCCAAATCAAATCAAAAAAATCCAAAAATAAAAAGGAAATGAATTAGTTAATTCAATAAGAGAGAAAAGGGGACCAGGACTTGATTTCGTTGCCCAAGCGAATCCCATTCAATCGTTTTTCATAAAATCTGTATGATTTTCCCGATCTAAATCGAGCATGTTTCCATGAAGAAGATCTTGTTCAGCATGTTCTATTCGATACTGGTAGGAGAAGAACCCGACTCGGTATTCTTAAAAAAAGAGGGGAAGCAGAACCAAGTCAAGATGATATGGGTCCCATTTTTTCTTTTGCTCTTAAGTCTCTAAATTGAGAAAGTCTAGTTTTCGTAATCGACCAATTCGTTAACATACCACTGAACCACTTTTTATTAACATAATGACAACAAGCCCTTATTGCAGCTGATGCTACTAAATCTGTTGCTCTTTTTTTGGTACCAACAATTAAGAAACTTTTTCCCTGACTCCCCGTCAGTCCCGAACTAGGGTTCAATGAATGGAGAAATTGATATTTCCTTTTTCCATGAAAAAAGGGGCAGGGAGCAAGATCAAATACCCACAGGGCACCCTCGGTCGCATTAGCAGCACTTGCTGCCAAATCCAGATAGGTGTCCTCCACACTCCACATCTGGTCCAACGGAGCAAACTTCGGATCACAAAACTTCCTCCGCAGCATAAAGGGCTTTCCAGCCGCAATCTGTTCGGCCTGACGCAGCTCCTCTTTCGCAGCTCTCATCGCAGAGCGAGCGTCCTTGGCATCGGCAACGGCCTTCTCTAAGTCCGTTTGTCTCGCCCGGTCTTCTTTCTCAAGAAGTTTGCAACGGTCTGCAGCGCTCTTTAACTTCTCGGCCATCTCTTCTTTGCTTCGGCAGTGAGCAGCCTGTTCGGCTCTCAGCTCTTCAAGGGCCTTCTCGGCAGCCGCATCGCTTTTTCTGGCTTGCTCCTTAGCTCGGGCAAGTTCTGCCCTAAGATTCTCCACGGCGGGCGTACCATCTGCGTCAAGCACACACATTGTAAGACACTGGCATGAAGCTCCTCTTACCTGATGCCGCCCGAAGAATTACATACCTTGAGCCTCATCAAGCCGCTTGTTGACAAGCGCGATGTCGGCATCTGCCACGTCCAGTTGCCGCTTTAGTTCGGCCACATCATCAGTTCGGCTTGATTCCGGACACCTCGCCACCTACATTCAAAGGCGACATCTTAGACCTGGGATTATGATCCTCTGCATGCCGTCATTTCTTGACAACGCACAGAGTCTCAGGGGCTACTATCTACACAGGGCGCATCTTACTTATGCGCAACCAACAAAAGTGTACATTATCTAATGTACCTCAAAACCCGTCAGTAAACTTTTGACGGCCTCATGCAATCCGCTTTCTGCGAATGAAATCCTTTCAATCACCGTGCCCATCAATGCACGGCGCTCCTCTGAGATAGAAGCTCACCCTAGCAGAATCTTCAGCTCCTCCGGCCGAGCACCAGACGGTGCCGGACTTGTCCTATGGCCTCTTTCGAAGGCCGGACATGGAGAGCCTTGGGGGCACATAGCTATCTTCCGCCCCTGCCGAATTTAGAGAAACTCTCTGCGACGACACCTCAGGGTTGCCCGCCTCGCTAGGCGGTACGGTAGGGGGAGGCATCCCGCTCTCCATCATCTCCGGAAGAAGATCCCCGAAGACGAGCTCTGTTGAGAAGGGCTGAGGTCCGAGCTACAAGGTAAAATTTCGGTTAAATCTTCTCAGATATAAATCAAGGATTTCTCTCATCCCTCAAAAGGAAAACCTCTCTCTACTTATGGCTCGCTGGAGGGCTGATCCCTTTGAGGGCGTAGTTCGGCCGAGGAACTCCCCGGCGTCGGACCCTCTGACGAGGATTTTCTCCCCCGCTTCGGGGCCATGGTCTCCGGGTCGTCAGAGGTGGCCCTCTTCTTCCCCTTGGGAGAGGAATTGTCGGTTCCTCCCTTCGGAGCAGCCTCCTTCGAGGAGGTCATAGTTCCCTTGTCTTTCCCCTTACTTCCCTCCAAAGGCATTATCTTCAACATCCTGACAAGCACGGGATCCGGCCTGGTTTCGGGAAGGGGAGCCAGACACCTAATCAGCTTTGCCTTCGCTATCCACTCCTATTTAAAAGGACAACTCTTTTAGGGGCAAGTTTATGACGATTATATGGATAATAGGTCCGGGCACAAGGTTACTTACGTGGGTATCCGGGCGATTGCAGCTTAGGCCTGCGTTCTCGGTCAAATCCGGACACATCATTTGTGATCCGAAGAACAGTTTATACATCTCCACGGGCGTTGCGCCCATAAAATGCTGGAGAGCTCGTGGTCCCTCCTGATTAAACTCCCACAGACGAAGGGAGCGACGTTTGCCGGGCAGTGTTCAGCGAATCAGCATGACCTGCGTCACCTTGACCAGGTTGAGGTCTCTTTCTAAGAGATCCCTGATGCGGCCCTGCAACAAGGGCACGTCTTTGGATAACCCCCAATCTAATCCTTTGTTGACCCATGACGCTAGCTGTGATGGGGGACCCGAGCGAAAGGCAGGAGGCGCCGCCCACTTGGAGCTCCTGGGAGCGGTGATATAGAACCATTCTCGTTGCCACAAGCCGAGCTCCTCTTGAAAGGAGCCCTCGGGCCATGGAGCGTCAGCATTCTTACTTATGACAGCGCCTCCGCACTCTACGTGCCGTCCCTCGATCATCTTCGGCTCCACTCCAAAAGTCTTGAGCCATAATCCAAAGTGAGGAGTAACACGGAGGAACGCTTTGCACACAACGATGAATGAGGAAATGTGGAGGATGGTCTCCGGAGCTAAGTCATGAAATTCCAGCCCGTAATAAAACAGCAGCCCCCTCACGAAGGGATCCATCGGGAAGCCTAACCCCCGAAGGAAGTGAGACATGAACACTACGCTCTCGCCGGGCTGGGGACTGGGAATAGCCTGCCTTTGAGCAGGCAACCTATGCGGAATTTCGGTGGTCAAGAACTTAGCCTCTCTCAACTTTAGCACGTCCTCCTTCATGACGGAGGAGGGCATCCATCGACCTCGAAGGTCGGAACCGGACATTGTCGAAGGTCCGAAGCGCCTAGAATCTGGAGCCTAGGGTGTTGGAACTCGAGGCGACGGGCGAACTCGTTTGAGATTGGAAAAAGGAGTAAGGCCTTGGTCTCTTTATAAGAGGTTGAATACCAGGAGCCCTCCCCGTAACCGTTTGGGACTCGCCTTTAATCGAAAAAACATGCTAACGGGCATGATTGGGTTACCCACGTCCGTATTGATGAGAATCCCGTAAAAGGGGGGCACACGATCTCTGCTTTGACAAGACGTGCCAAGGAAACCGCCTCGCAAAACACGCTGAGGTGGAAAAGTGAAAACGATCCGAGTGAAGGACTGCGGAATACGTCAGCAGATTTGATTTGTGTTAATATTATTCTCTCTATGGCAATATGTGGAAACTTATTTTGCAGAGCCGGACACTACTCTTGGTGTTTACAATCTTCTAGGAAGGACTTGGAGGAGGAACCCGCCTTGCAATGCCGAAGACAATTTGCGTGCCGGACTCATCGCCATTGAAGCCTGGTTCAGGGGCTACTGAGGGAGTCCTGGATTAGGGGGTGTTCGGGTAGCCGGACTATACCTTCAGCTGGACTCCTGGACTATGAAGATACAAGATTGAAGACTTCGTCCCGTGTCCGGATGGGACTTTCCTTGGCGTGGAAGGCAAGCTTGGCGATGCGGATATTCAAGATCTCCTACCCTTGTAACCGACTCTGTGTAACCCTAACCCTATCCGGTGTCTATATAAACCGGAGGGTTGTAGTCCGTAGGCAATCAACTCCATACACAACAATCATACCATAGGCTAGCTTCTAGGGTTTAGCCTCCTTGATCTCGTGGTAGATCTACTCTTGTACTACCCATATCATCAATATTAATCAAGCAGGAGTAGGGTATTACCTCCATCGAGAGGGCCCGAACCTGGAAACATCGTGTCCCTTGTCTCCTGTTACCATCCAGCCTTGACGCACAGTTCGGGACCCCCTACCCGAGATCCGCTGGTTTTGACACCGACAAGCGCCTCCCTCGAAGGACCCAAACATGGGAAAAAGAGCCCTCAGGTTTATCCATGAACACCCCAGCACTAGCAGCAAGGGGGCAGAAGCCGACGACTCGCCATCTCTCAGTATTGATAAACAGCCGCACAGAAGGTAATATTTTAAATTCAAGCAGCATTGCTCAACGCATATGAACAAGTTTTCAGCGCACAGGACAAACACGAGCGAGTTTTACTCAAAAATTACATCCCTAGTACATTCATCCGCCACAAGGCGGGCACTCTTCAGAACATCCTTATAGTAATTTTCAGGCTTGCGATGCTCTTTCCCCGCTGGTGGCCCGTCCTTCACAAGCTTCTCCGCATCCAGCCTGCCCCAGTGCACCTTAGCACGGGCAAAGGCCCTACGGGCACCTTCAATACAGACGGAGCGCTTGATGACTTCGAGCCTTGGACAGGCCTCCACCAGCCGCCGCACCAGCCCGAAATAGCTCCCAGACAGAGCCTCTCCAAGCCACAGCCGAACTAGGAGGCCCTTCATGGCCTGTTCGGCCGCCTTGTGGAGCTCGATCAGTTGCTTCAGCTGGTCGCTCAGGGGCACGGGGTGTCCGGCCTCAGCATACTGAGACCAGAACACCTTCTCCGTCGAGCTGCCCTCCTCGGCTCGATAGAATGCGGCGGCATCAGATACACTCCGGGGAAGATCTGCAAATGCCCCTGGAGAGCTCCGGATTCGGGTAAGTATCAAGTAACTCACGTTACATGTTTACTTTGCATAAAGAATGCCTTACCCGCCGCTATCTTCTTCACCTCATCCAACTCCTGGAGGGTCTTCTGGGATTCGGTCTTGGCAGACTTGGCATTTTCAATAGCCACCGCGAGCTCGGACGCTCGCGTCTTCGAGTCAAGCTCCAAACTCTCATGTTTCTTCATGAGAACCTGGAGCTCTTGCCGCACCTTGCCAACCTCGGCCTCATACCTCTCCCGCTCGGTGCGCTCCGCGGCCGCACTCTTCTCGGCCTCGAGCAGCGCTTGCTTAAGGGTCGCCACCGCAGATGTGGCCCCTACAATAGCCATGTTAATCCTGTCATTTCTTGCAATTGCACCTTTTTTATATATACATATTCAACCAAGGTATTTCTTACCTTCATTATCCTCGAGCTGCTTCTTGGCACGCTCGACTTCTTGCTCGGACCTTTTGAGGTCCTGCTTTAGCGTGTCCACTTCCGCAGTCAGTGCGGCGGATGCAAGCAAGGTAGCCTGCACATGCATATTGACTCATTTTTGTTAG
This sequence comes from Triticum aestivum, assembly GCF_018294505.1. Taxonomy (NCBI): domain Eukaryota; kingdom Viridiplantae; phylum Streptophyta; class Magnoliopsida; order Poales; family Poaceae; genus Triticum; species Triticum aestivum. The sequence goes on along the minus strand of NC_057800.1, from coordinate 503,717,095 downwards.
ACTCCTGTGAATTCTATTTGATCCTCTATTCGACCTTTCTTCCCGAACGCCAAACAGAGCATCAGGGGCTACTGTCTATGCAGTACTATTATTTACACTTTCTTTACTTACCTCGAAGCCTGTCAAAAGGCTAGTACAAGCTTCAGTCAGTCTATTTTTTGCGGACTGAACCTTCTGGACCACCGCACTCATAATAGCGCGGTGCTCCTCGTTGATGGAGGCACCTTGGAGTGCCTCCAGCATATTGTCCGGCGCCTCCGGTTGGACGGAGGCCGCCGGCGCGGTGGACTTGCTCCTCTTGGAAGGAGGTCCCCCGCCGGACTCTGGAACCTTTGAAGGTTCCGGAGCAGTGTCCGGCCTAGGGCCGGACTTGGAGCCTTGGGGGGTTTCATCCCCTTTACTCCTGGAGTCCGGGAGGTCGCCTTGCGGCGCCTCCGGGACCACCTCCTCCCTGCTTGGAACCTGTTGGGACAACACCTTGGTGTCGTCCGTAGGGCGGGGGGAGGAAGCCGTCGAAAGCGAGTTCACCTCCGACGAGTCCAATGAGCCACTCGACGACGCGTCGAGCCGGTCTTCGGGTGGGCTGCATAAGCATATTCGACATAAGGGAAAGTTGTGCAATAAACGAATACTATGAATTACTTGGGTATCCGGATGCTTATGATTTTGCCAGGGGCTTGGCCCTGGGCGCCCACTCCTCTCCGCCATCGTCGGCGTCGGTGGAGTAATCCGGAGAAAGAGTTTTCCCCTTCTTGGACCCTTCGGCCTCCCCAGTTGGGGCGGCCTTCCTTTTCTTCCCTTCCCCCGCTGGAGGGGGAGGGGTCTCTTCTTCCTCCTCCTCGTCTTCTTGGGGGGAGTGCGTCTTGGATTCGTCGGATGGTGAATCCGACACCTCCAGGCGCCGGGCACTCTTTCGATTCCCCGCGGCCTTTTTTGCGGCCTTCTTCTCTGGCACCACATAGGGTGCCGGAGCCAGCAGCTTCGCCAATTGAGCGTCCACTGGGCCTTCGGGCAAAGGCACCGGACAGTCGATCCGTCCGGACTTCGCCTGCCAATCCTGTCAAAGGTAAGGGAGTTTAGATCCTGCATAGAGTCAAACTATGGAAAACTGATACCCTGTAAAAGGAAAAAATAGCTTACCGCGAGCGCGTGACGCTGCATGCTGAATCCGCGATCCTCGATAGCGGATGCGGGAGCCTCGGCGCCCTTGAAAAGCATCCTCCAGGCATCTTCATACGTCGTGTCGAAGAGCCTGTTTAGAGTTTGATGCTGCGCCGGGTTGAGCTCCCACAGATTGAAGGCCCGTCGTTGACACGGGAGGATCAGGCGGATGAGCATAACCTGGACTACGTTGACAAGCCTGAGCTGCTTGTTCACCAGGGATTGGATGCATGTTTGCTGTCCAGTCACCTCCTTTTGGTTGCCCCACGACAGGCCCGTCTCTTTCTAGGAGGTGAGCCGCGTAGGGGGGCCGGATCAAAACTCAGGGGGTGCGACCCATTCGGCGTCGCGCGGCTCGGTGACGTAAAACCACCATGATTGCCACCCCTTCAGGGTCTCCACAAAGGAGCCCTTGAGCCACAGGATGTTGGCCATCTTGCCAACCATGGCACCGCTGCACTCCGCCGGGCTGCTGCGCACCACCTTTGGCTTGACGTTGAAAGTCTTAAGCCATAGGACGAAAAGGGGGCAGATGCGAAGGAACGCCTCGCACACGAGATGAACGCCGAGATGTTGAGGATGAAGTTCGGGGCTAGATCATGGAAATCCAGGCCGTAGTAGAACATGAGCCCCCGGACAAATGGATGCAAAGGGAAGCCCAGTCCACGGAGGAAATGGGGGAGGAATACCACCCTCTCATGGGGCCTAGGAGTGGGGATGAGCTGCCCCTTTTCGGGAAGCCGGTGTGCGATGTCGCTAGCCAGATATCCGGCCTTCCTCAGCTTTTTGATGTGTCCCTCCTTGACGGAGGAGACCATCCACTTGCCTCCCGCTCCGGACATGACTGGAGAAGGTTGAGGTGGTAGTGCGGACTTGGGCGCTGAAGCTCGGGTGCGCAAGAATGGATAGGCAAAGGAGGAAGAAGGCGTGGGTAAAAAGGTGGATCCTTATCCCCTTATATGGGTGGACACGACTACATGTCCCCACCAGCCTGGTAAAACTCGCTTATCTCCAAGCACCGTAATCAATGGCGCGGTTGGGTTACCCACACCCGTATTGATGAAAATCCCGGAATAAGGGGACACGATCTCTGCTTTAACAAGACGTGCCAAGGAAACCGCCTCGCGTAACGCGCTAAGATGGGACAGTAAAACAGTTCGAATAAAAGCTTGGCCGTGGTGTGATGTCACACTATGGAGTACGTCAGCAGATTAGATTTGTGTAAATATTATTCTCTCTATGGCAATATGTGGAAACTTATTTTGCAGAGCCGGACACTATCTTTGTGTTCAAAATCTTCTATGAAGTACTTGGAGGAGGAACCCGCCTTGCAATGCCGAAGACAATTTGCGCGCCAGACTCGTCGTCATTGAAGCCTGGTTCAGGGGCTTATCAGGTTGAAGCTTTTTCACATAAGCATCACAGCCCCAAACTTTCAGAAATGACAACTTTGGTTTCTTGCCAAACCACAGTTCATAAGGCGTCATTTCAACGGATTTCGATGGTGCCCTATTTAACGTGAATGCAGCCGTCTCTAAAGCATAACCCCAAAACAATAGCGGTAAATCTGTAAGAGACATCATAGATTGCACCATATCTAGTAAAGTACGATTACGACGTTCGGACACACCATTACGCTGTGGTGTTCCGGGTGGCGTGAGTTGTGAAACTATTCCGCATTGTTTCAAATGTAGACCAAACTCGTAACTCAAATATTCTCCTCCACGATCAGATCGTAGAAATTTTATTTTCTTGTTACGATGATTTTCAACTTCACTCTAAAATTCTTTGAACTTTTCAAATGTTTCAGACTTATGTTTCATTAAGTAGATATACCCATATCTGCTTAAATCATCTGTGAAGGTGAGAAAATAACGATATCCGCCACGAGTCTCAATATTCATCGGACCACATACATCTGTATGTATGATTTCCAACAAATCCGTTGCTCTCTCCATAGTACCGGAGAATGGCGTTTTTTCATCTTGCCCATGAGGCACGGTTCGCAAGTACCAAGTGATTCATAATCAAGTGATTCCAAAAGTCCATCAGTATGGAGTTTCTTCATGCGATTTACACCGATATGACCTAAACGACAGTGCCACAAATAAGTTGCACTATCATTATCAACTCTGCATCTTTTGGCTTCAACATTATGAATATGTGTATCACTACTATCGAGATTCATCAAAAATAGACTACTCTTCAAGGGTGCATGACCATAAAAGATATTACTCATATAAATAGAACAACCATTATTCTCTGATTTAAATGAATAACCGTCTCGCATCAAACAAGATCCAGATATAATGTTCATGCTCAACGCTGGCACCAAATAACAATTATTTAGGTCTAAAACTAATCCCGAAGGTAGATGTAGAGGTAGCGTGCCGACCGCGATCACATCGACTTTGGAACCATTTCCCACGCGCATCGTCACCTCGTCCTTTGCCAGTGTTCGCTTAATCCGTAGTCCCTGTTTCGAGTTGCAAATGTTAGCAACAGAACCAGTATCAAATACCCAGGTGCTACTGCGAGCTCTAGTAAGATACACATCAATAGCATGTATATCACATATACCTTTGTTCACCTTGCCATCCTTCTTATCCGCCAAATACTTGGGGCAGTTCCGCTTCCAGTGTCCAGTCTGCTTGCAGTAGAAGCACTCAGTTTCAGGCTTAGGTCCAGATTTGGGTTTCTTCTCCTAAGCAGTAACTTGCTTACTATTCTTCTTGAAGTTCCCCTTCTTCTTCCCTTTGCCCTTTTTCTTGAAACTGTCGGTCTTGTTGACCATCAACACTTGATGCTCCTTCTTGATTTCTACCTCCGCGGCCTTTAGCATTGCGAAGAGCTCGGGAATTGTCTTATCCATCCCTTGCATGTTATAGTTCATGACGAAGCTCTTGTAGCTTGGTGGCAGTGATTGAAGAACTCTGTCAATGACACTATCAACAGGAAGATTAACTCCCAATTGAGTCAAGTGATTATGATACCCAGACATTTTGAGTATATGTTCACCGACAGAACTATTCTCCTCCATCTTGCAGCTATAGAATTTATCGGAGACTTCATATCTCTCAATCCGGGCATTTGCTTGAAATATTAACTTCAACTCCTGGAACATCTCATATGCTCCATGACGTTCAAAACGTCGTTGAAATCCCGATTCTAAGCCGTAAAGCATGGCACACTGAACTATCGAGTAGTCATCAGTTTGCTCTGCCAGACGTTCATAACATATGGTGTTGCTCCAGTAGCAGGCCTAGCACCTAGCGGTGCTTCCAGGACGTAATTCTTCTATGCAGCAATGAGGATAATCCTCAAGTTACGGACCCAGTCCGTGTGATTGCTACCATCATCTTTCAACCTTGCTTTCTCAAGGAACGCATTAAAATTCAACGGAACAACAACACGGGCCATCTATCTACAATCAAACATAGACAAGCAAGATACTATCAGGTACTAAGTTCATGATAAATTTAAGTTCAATTAATCATATTACTTAAGAACTCCCACTTAGAAAGACATCCCTCTAATCTTCTAAGTGATCACGTGATCCAAATCAACTAAACCATAACCGATCATCACGTGAAATGGAGTAGCTTTCAATGGTGAACATCAATATGTTGATCATATCTACTATATGATTCACGCTCGACCTTTCGGTCTCAGTGTTCCGAGGCCATATCTGCATATGCTAGGCTCGTCAAGTTTAAACTGAGTATTCTGCATGTGCAAAACTGGCTTGCACCCATTGTAGATGGACGTAGAGCTTATCACACCCGATCATCACGTGGTGTCTGGGCACGACGAACTTTGGCAACGGTGCATACTCAGGGAGAACACTTTTATCTTGAAATTTAGTGAGAGATCATCTTATAATGCTACCATCAATCAAAGCAAGATAAGATGCATAAAAGATAAACATCACATGCAATCAATATAAGTGATATGATATGTCCATCGTCATCTTGTGCTTGTGATCTCCATCTCCGAAGCACCGTCATGATCACCATCGTCACCGGCGCGACACCTTGATTACCATCATAGCATCATTGTCGTATCGCCAATCTTATGCTTCCACGACTATCGCTACTGCTTAGTGATAAAGTAAAGCATTACAGCGCAATTGCATTGCATACAATAAAGCGACAACCATATGGCTCCTGCCAGTTGCCGATAACTCGGTTACAAAACATGATCATCTCATACAATAAAATTTAGCATCATGTCTTGATCATATCACATCACAACATGCCCTGCAAAAATAAGTTAGACGTCCTCTACTTTGTTATTGCAAGTTTTACGTGGCTGCTACGGGCTTAGCAAGAACCGTTCTTACCTACGCATCAAAACCACAACGATAGTTTTTCAAGTTGGTGCTGTTTTAACCTTCGCAAGGACCGGGTGTAGCCACACTTGGTTCAACTAAAGTTGGAGAAACTGACACCCGCCAGCCACCTGTGTGCAAAGCATGTCGGTAGAACCAGTCTCGCGTAAGCGTACGCGTAATGTCGGTTTGGGCCGCTTCATCCAACAATACCGCCGAACCAAAGTATGACATGCTGGTAAGCAGTATGACTTATATCGCCCACAACTCACTTGTGTTCTACTTGTGCACAACATCAACGCATAAAACCTAGGCTCGGATGCCACTGTTGGGGAACATAGTAATTTCAAAATTTTCCTACGCACACGCAAGATCATGGTGATGCATAGCAACGAGAGGGAGAGTGTTGTCCACATACCCTCGTAGACCGAAAGCGGAAGCATTAGCACAACACGATTGATTTAGTCATACGTCTTCACGATCCGACCGATCCAAGTACCGAACGCACGGCACCTCCGAGTTCAGCACACGTTCAGCTCGATGACGTCCCGCGAACTCCGATCCAGCAGAGCTTCACGGGAGAGTTTCGTCAGCACGACGGCGTGGTGACGGTGATGATGTTGCTACCAATGTAGGGCTTCGCCTAAGCACCGCTACGATATGACCGAGGTGGAATATGGTGGAGGGGGGCACCGCACACGGCTGGGAGAGATCAACTGATCAACTTGTGTGTCTAGAGGTGCCCCCTGCCCCTGTATATAAAGGAGCAAGGGGGGAGGTGAAGGAAATATGCCCTAGAGGCAATAATAAAGTTATTATTTATTTCCTTATTTCATGATAAATGTTTATTATTCATGCTAGAATTGTATTAACCGGAAACATAATACATGTGTGAATACATAGACAAATAGAGTGTCACTAGTATGCCTCTACTTGACTAGCTCGTTAATAAAAGATGGTTATGTTTCCTAACCATCGACAAAGAGTTGTTATTTGATTAACGGGATCACATCATTAGGAGAATGATGTGGTTGACTTGACCCATTCCGTTAGCTTAGCACTCGATCGTTTAGTATGTTGCTATTGCTTTCTTCATGACTTATACATGTTCCTATGACTATGAGATTATGCAACTCCCGTTTACCGGAGGAACACTTTGTGTGCTACCAAACGTCACAACGTAACTGGGTGATTATAAAGGAGCTCTACAGGTGTCTCCAAAGGTACATGTTGGGTTGGCGTATTTCGAGATTAGGATTTGTCACTCCGATTGTCGGAGAGGTATCTCTGGGCCCTCTCGGTAATGCACATCACCTAAGCCTTGCAAGAAATGCAACTAAATGAGTTAGTTGCGAGATGATGTATTACAGAACGAGTAAAGAGACTTGCCGGTAACGAGATTGAACTAGGTATTGATATACCGACGAACGAATCTCGGGCAAGTAACATACGGATGACAAAGGGAACAATGTATGTTGTTATGCGGTCTGACCGATAAAGATCTTCATAGAATATGTGGGAGCCAATATGAGCATCCAGGTTCCGCTATTGGTTATTAACTGGAGACATGTCTCGGTCATGTCTACATTGTTCTCGAACCCGTAGGATCCACACGCTTAAGGTTTCGATGACAATTATATTATGAGTTTATGAGTTTTGATGTACCGAAGTTGGTTCGGAGTCCCGGATATGATCGCGGACATAACGAGGAGTCTCGAAATAGTCGAGACATAAAGATTGATATATTGGACGGATATATTCGGACACCGGAATTGTTCCGGGGAAGTTTCGGATAAAACCGAAGTACCGGGGGGTTAATGGGCCTCATGGGCCTCACGTGATTGTTTTCTTAGCCGTGTGCGGTGCCCCCTTCCACCATAATCCTCGATAATATTGTAGTGGTGCTTAGGCGAAGCCCTGCGACAGTTGAACATCAAGATCGTCACCACGCCGTCGTGCTGACGGCACTCTTCCCCGACACTTTGCTGGATCGGAGTCCGGGGATCGTCATCGAGCTGAACGTGTGCTGAAACTCGGAGGTGTCCTAGTTTCGATGCTTGGATCGGTCGGATCGTGAAGACGTACGACTACATCAACCGCGTTAATATAACGCTTCCGCTGTTGGTCTACAAGGGTACGTAGATCACACTCTCCCCTCGTTGCTATGCATCACCATGATCTTGCGTGTGCGTAGGAATTTTTTTGAAATTACTACGTTCCCCTACAGTGGCATCCGAGCCTAGGTTTTATGTGTTGATGTTATATGCACGAGTAGAACACAAGTGAGTTGTGGGCGATATAAGTCATACTGCTTACCAACATGTCATACTTTGGTTCGGCGGTATTGTTGGATGAAGCGGCCCGGACCGACATTACGCGTACGCTTACGCGAGACCGGTTCTCCCGACGTGCTTTGCACAAAGGTGGCTAGAGGGTGTCAGTTTCTCCAACTTTAGTTGAACCGAGAGTGGCTACGCCCAGTCCTTGCGAAGGTTAAAACAGCACCAACTTGACAAACTATCTTGTGGTTTTGATGCGTAGGTAAGATTGGTTCTTGCTTAAGCCCGTAGAAGCCACGTAAAACTTGCAACAACAAAGTAGAGGACGTCTAACTTGTTTTTGCAGGGCATGTTGTGATGTGATATGGTCAAGACATGATACTAAATTTTATTGTACGAGATGATCATGTTTTGTAACCGTGTTATCGGCAACTCGCAGGAGCCATATGGTTGTCGCTTTATTGTATGCAATGCAACTGCGCTGTAATGCTTTACTTTATCACTAAGCGGTAGTGATAGTCGTGGAAGCATAAGATTGGCGAGACGACAATGATGCTACGATGGTGATCATGGTGTCACGCCGGTGACGATGGTGATCATGACGGTACTTCAGAGATGGAGATCACAAGTACAAGAAGATGATGGCCATGTCAAATCACTTATATTGATTGCATGTGATGTTTATCTTTTATGCATCTTATCTTGCTTTGATTGACGGTAGCATTATAAGATGATCTCCCACTAAATTTCAAGATATAAGTGTTCTCCCTGAGTATGCACCGTTGCCAAAGTTCGTCGTGCCCAGACACCACGTGATGATCGGGTGTGATAAGCTCTATGTCCATCTACAACGGGTGCAAGCCAGTTTTGCACACGCAGAATACTCAGGTTAAACTTGACAAGCCTAGCATATGCATATATGGCCTCGGAACACTGAGACCGAAAGGTCGAGCATGAATCATATAGTAGATATGATCAACATAGCGATGTTCACCATTGAAAACTACTCCATTTCACGTGATGATCGGTTATGGTTTAGTTGATTTGGATCACGTGATCACTTAGAAGATTAGAGGGATGTCTTTCTAAGTGGGAGTTCTTAAGTAATATGATTAATTGAACTTAAATTTATCATGAACTTAGTACCTGATAGTATCGTGCTTGTTTATGTTTGATTGTAGATAGATGGCCCGTGCTGTTGTTCCATTGAATTTTAATGCGTTCCTTGAGAAAGCAAAGTTGAAAGATGATGGTAGCAATTACATGGACTGGGTCCGTAACTTGAGGATTATCCTCATTGCTGCACAGAAAAATTACGTCCTGGAAGCACCGCTGGGTGCCAGGCCTGCTGCTGGAGCAACACCAGATGTTATGAACGTCTAGCAGAGCAAAGCTGATGACTACTTGATAGTTCAGTGTGCCATGCTTTACGGCTTAGAATCGGGACTTCAACGACATTTTGAACGTCATGGAGCATATGAGATGTTCCAGGAGTTGAAGTTAATATTTCAAGCAAATGCCCGGATTGAGAGATATGAAGTCTCCTATAAGTTCTATAGCTGCAAGATGGAGGAGAACAGTTCTGTCAGTGAGCATATGCTCAAAATGTCTGGGTATAATAATCACTTGATTCAATTGGGAGTTAATCTTCCAGACGATTGCGTCATTGATAGAATTCTCCAATCGCTGCCACCTAGCTACAAGAGCTTCGTGATGAACTATAATATGCAAGGGATGAATAACACTATTCCCGAGCTCTTCGCAATGCTAAAAGCTGCGGAGGTAGAAATCAGAAAGGAGCATCAAGTGTTGATGGTCAACAAGACCACCGGTTTCAAGAAAAAGGGCAAAGGGAAGAAGAAGGGGAACTTCAAAAAGAACAGCAAGCAAGTTGTTGCTCAAGAGAAGAAACCCAAATCTGGACCTAAGCCTGAAAATGAGTGCTTCTACTACAAGCAGACTGGTCACTGGAAGCGGAACTGCCCAAAGTATTTGGCGGATAAGAAGGATGGCAAGGTGAACAAAGGTATATGTGATATACATGTTATTGATGTGTACCTTACTAGAGCTCGCAGTAGCACCTGGGTATTTGATACTGGTTCTGTTGCTAATATTTGCAACTCGAAACAGGTACTATGGATTAAGCGAACACTGGCGAAGGATGAGGTGACGATGCGCGTGGGAAATGGTTCCAAAGTCGATGTGATCGCGGTCGGCACGCTACCTCTACATCTACCATCGGTATTAGTATTAGACCTAAATAATTGTTATTTGGTGCCAGCGTTGAGCATGAACATTATATCTGGATCTTGTTTGATGCGAGACGGTTATTCATTTGAATCAGAGAATAATGGTTGTTCTATTTATATGAGTAATATCTTTTATGGTCATGCACCCTTAAAGAGTGGTCTATTTTTGATGAATCTCGATAGTAGTGATACACATATTCATAATGTTGAAGCCAAACGATGCAGAGTTGATAATGATAGTGCAACTTATTTGTGGCACTGCCGTTTAGGTCATATCGGTCTAAAACGCATGAAGAAACTCCATACTGATGGACTTTTGGAACCACTTGATTATGAATCACTTGGTACTTGCGAACCGTGCCTCATGGGCAAGATGACTAATACACCGTTCTCCGGTACTATGGAGAGAGCAACAGATTTGTTGGAAATCATACATACAGATGTATGTGGTCCAATGAATGTTGAAGCTCGTGGCGGATATCGTTATTTTCTCACCTTCACAGATGATTTAAGCAGATATGGGTATATCTACTTAATGAAACATAAGTATGAAACATTTGAAAAGTTCAAAGAATTTCAGAGTGAAGTTGAAAATTATCGTAACAAGAAAATAAAGTTTCTACGATCTGATCATGGAGGAGAATATTTGAGTTATGAGTTTGGTCTACATTTGAAACAATGCGGAATAGTTTCGCAACTCACGCCACCTGGAACACCACAGCGTAATGGTGTGTCCGAACGTCGTAATCGTACTTTACTTGATATGGTGCGATCTATGATGTCTCTTACAGATTTACCGCTATCATTTTGGGGTTATGCTCTAGAGAGAACCGCATTCACGTTAAATAGGGCACCATCAAAATCTGTTGAGACGACGCCTTATGAACTGTGGTTTGGCAAGAAACCAAAGTTGTCGTTTCTAAAAGTTTGGCGCTGCGATGCTTATGTGAAGAAACTTCAACCTGATAAGCTCGAACCCAAATCGGAGAAATGTGTCTTCATAGGATACCCAAAAGAGACTGTTGGGTACACCTTCTATCACAGATCTGAAGGCAAGACATTTGTCGCTAAGAATGGATCCTTTCTGGAGAAGGAGTTTCTCTCGAAAGAAGTGAGTGGGAGGAAAGTAGAACTTGATGAGGTAACTGTACCTGCTCCCTTATTGGAAAGTAGTACATCGCAGAAACATGTTTCTGTGACACCTACACCAATTAGTGAGGAAGCTAATGATAATGATCATGAAACTTCACAACAAGTTACTACTGAACCTCGTAGATCAACCAGAGTAAGATCTGCACTAGAGTGGTACGGTAATCCTGTTCTGGAAGTCATGCTACTAGATCATGATGAACCTACGAACTATGAAGAAGCGATGGTGAGCCCAGATTCCGCAAAATGGCTCGAAGCCATGAAATCTGAGATGGGATCCATGTATGAAAACAAAGTATGGACTTTGGTTGACTTGCCCAATGATCGGCAAGCAATTGAAAATGGATCTTCAAGAAGAAGACTGACGTTGACGGTAATGTTACTGTCTACAAAGCTCGACTTGTCGCAAAAGGTTTTCGACAAGTTCAAGGGATTGACTATGATGAGACCTTCTCACCCCTAGCGATGCTTAAGTCTATCCGAATCATGTTAGCAATTGCCGCATTTTATGATTATGAAATTTGGGAGATGGATGTCAAAACTGCATTCCTGAATGGATTTCTGGAAGAAGAGTTGTATATGATGCAACCGGAAGGTTTTGTCGATCCAAAGGGAGCTAACAAAGTGTGCAAGCTCCAGCGATCCATTTATGGACTGGTGCAAGCCTCTCGGAGTTGGAATAAACGTTTTGATAGTGTGATCAAAGCATTTGGTTTTGTACAGACTTTTGGAGAAGCCTGTATTTACAAGAAAGTGAGTGGGAGCTGTGTAGCATTTCTGATATTATATGTAGATGACATATTACTAATCGGAAATGATATAGAATTTCTGGATAACATAAAGGGATACTTGAATAAGAGTTTTTCAATGAAAGACCTCGGTGAAGCTGCTTACATATTAGGCATTAAGATCTATAGAGATAGATCAAGACGCTTAATTGGACTTTCACAAAGCACATACCTTGACAAAGTTTTGAAAAAGTTCAAAATGGATCAAGCAAAGAAAGGATTCTTGCCTGTGTTACAAGGTGTGAAATTGAGTAAGACTCAATGCCCGACCAATGCAGAAGATAGAGAGAAAATGAAAGATGTTCCCTATGCTTCAGCCATAGGCTCTATCATGTATGCAATGCTGTGTACCAGACCTGATGTGTGTCTTGCTATAAGTCTAGTAGGGAGGTACCAAAGTAATCCAGGAGTGGATCACTGGACAGCGGTCAAGAACATCCTGAAATACCCGAAAAGGACTAAGGATATGTTTCTCATATATGGAGGTGAAAAAGAGCTCATCGTAAATGGTTACGTTGATGCAAGCTTTGACACTGATCCGGACGATTCTAAATCGCAAACCGGATACGTATTTACATTAAACGGTGGAGCTGTCAGTTGGTGCAATTCTAAACAAAGCGTTGTTGCGGGATCTACATGTGAAGCGGAGTACATAGCTGCTTCGGAAGCAGCAAACGAAGGAGTCTGGATGAAGGAGTTCATATCCGATCTAGGTGTCATACCTAGTGCATCGGGTCCAATGAAAATCTTTTGTGACAATACTGGTGCAATTGCCTTGGCAAAGGAATCCAGATTTCACTAGAGAACCAAGCACATCAAGAGATGCTTCAATTCCATCCGGGATCTAGTCCAGGTGGGATACATAGAGATTTGCAAGATACATACGGATCTGAATGTTGCAGACCCATTGACTAAGCCTCTTCCACGAGCAAAACATGACCCGCACCAAAGCTCCATGGGTGTTAGAATCATTACTGTGTAATCTAGATTATTGACTCTAGTGCAAGTGGGAGACTGAAGGAAATATGCCCTAGAGGCAATAATAAAGTTATTATTTATTTCCTTATTTCATGATAAATGCTTATTATTCATGCTAGAATTGTATTAACCGGAAACATAATACATGTGTGAATACATAAACAAACAGAGTGTCACTAGTATGCCTCTACTTGACTAGCTTGTTAATCAAAGATGGTTATGTTTCCTAACCATAGACAAAGAGTTGTTATTTGATTAACGGGATCACATCATTAGGAGAATGATGTGGTTGACTTGACCCATTCCGTTAGCTTAGCACTCAATCGTTTAGTATGTTGCTATTGCTTTCTTCATGACTTATACATGTTCCTATGACTATGAGATTATGCAACTCCCGTTTACCGGAGGAACACTTTGTGTGCTACCAAACGTCACAACGTAACTGGGTGATTATAAAGGAGCTCTACAGGTGTCTCCAAAGGTACATGTTGGGTTGGCGTATTTCGAGATTAGGATTTGTCACTCCGATTGTCGGAGAGGTATCTCTGGGCCCTCTCGGTAATGCACATCACCTAAGCCTTGCAAGCAATGCAACTAAATGAGTTAGTTGCGAGATGATGTATTACGGAACGAGTAAAGAGACTTTCCGGTAACGAGATTGAACTAGGTATTGATATACCGACGATCGAATCTCGGGCAAGTAACATACCGATGACAAAGGGAACAACGTATGTTGTTATACGGTCTGACCGACAAAGATCTTCGTAGAATATGTGGGAGCCAATATGAGCATCCAGGTTCCGCTATTGGTTATTGACCGGAGACATGTCTCGGTCATGTCTACATTGTTCTCGAACCCGTAGGGTCCGCACGCTTAAGGTTTCGATGACAGTTATATTATGAGTTTATGAGTTTTGATGTACCGAAGTTGGTTCGGAGTCCCGGATATGATCGCGGACATAACGAGGAGTCTCGAAAAGGTCGAGACATAAAGATTGATATATTGGACGGATATATTCGTACACCGGAAGTGTTCCGAGGAAGTTTCGGATAAAACCGGAGTACCGGGGGGTTACCGGAACCCCCCGGGGGGTTAATGGGCCTCATGGGCCTAAAGTGGAGAAGAGGAGGGGCTGCCAGGGCAGGCCGCGCGCCCCCTCTCCCCCTAGTCCGAATTGGACAAGGAGGGAGGGGCGGCGCCCCCCCTTTCCTTCCTCTCCTCTCTCCCTTCCTTCCCCCTTTCCTACTTGGACAAGGAAAGGGAGGGGAGTCCTACTCCCGGTAGGAATAGGATTCCTCCTGCGCGCCTCCTCTAGGGCCGGCCGCACCCCCCTTGGCTCCTTTATATATGGAGGCAGGGGACACCCCTAGACACACAAGTTGATCCACGTGATCGTTTTCTTAGCCGTGTGCGGTGCCCCCTTCCACCACAATCCTCGATAATATTATAGTGGTGCTTAGGCGAATGTAACACCCCGGATATGATTTACCCAATATGTACTCCAACTCTTACCGTTTCCGGTGTTAAGTTATTTTATTTTCTCGGGTTCGGGTTTTTGTCTTCATGTGTTGTTGTCGTTGTCATGCAACTCTTATCATGTCATCATGTGCGTTGCATTTGCATACGTGTTCATCTCATGCATTCGAGCATTTTCCCCGTTGCCCGTTTTGCATTCCGGCGCTCCGTTCTCCTCCGGTGGTCATTTCTACCTTTCTTTTGTGTGTGGGGATTAAACATTTCCGGATTGGACCGAGACTTGCCAAGCGGCCTTGGTTTACTACCGGTAGACCGCTTGTCAAGTTTCGTACCATTTGGACTTCGTTTGATGCTCCAATGGTTAACCGAGGGACCGAAAAGGCCTCGTGTGTGTTGCAGCCCAACACACCTCCATTTTGGCCCCAAACCCACCAAAACCTTCTCCATCATCTAGAGCGTTCGATCACGATCGCGTGGCCGAAAACCGCACCTCATTTGGACTCTCCTAGCTCCTCCTATGTATAAATAGGCATCTCCCCCGAAATTCCCGGATCAAACCACCCTAACCCTAGCGTTCGTCCTCCTCCCGCTGCCGGACGCGTCCGGATCGGACCGGACACGTCCGTGCCGCCGCACCCAGCTTGTCACCGTGCGCCATGTGGCAGGCCGTCCCCGCCGCCGCCGCGAAGGCCCGCCGGCCCGAAGCCGGCCCTCCCCGCGATTCGCTCGGGCCAGAGGCGCCCTCCCCGCGAGCCGTTGTCTTCCTCCTTCACGGTGCCCGACCGCCACCTTCCTCCGCCTGGCGCCCCGCCTCTCGCCGGCAATTCGCACTCCGGCGAGCCTCCGCACCGCCCGACGACCTCGTCCGCCGCCCCTCCGCCTCGCCGTTCCACCGCACCACGCCGCCCCGGCAAGCTCCCTCACCGGCCGGCCTCTCCTCCCCTCAAGTCCCTTTCCGACCTCCTCCACGGTGACGTCTCCGGCGAAGCTCCGGCGACCTCGACATCCGCGCGTGAACAGTACCCCCAGCCAGATCTAGATCTGAGAAAATTGGGACGGTTGACTTTTTTTTCCGAAACCCTAATTTTTTGCTCCTGTTCATCATGTCGTAACTCCTCATCCGTAACACCGTTTTGGGCATATAGCATATCAAAATGTTCGTCTGAGAGAGCACATCATTTCATCTCATTGCATCATTTTCATTTGAGTTCATCTTGACGCCCGAAATGCTATTAGAAGAATGCTATTTGAGTTAATTGTCAGATCTACTGCTCCAATTGGATATTTGTCATTTTTGCCATGATTAATGTGTGCATGATATGCCCCTGAGCTCTACATGTGTTTTGTTATATGTTTTGCCATCTATCCAGAGGTGCAACCCATGTATTTTTGTGATGTGTGTGGTGACTAGCACAAGCTTGCAAAGTGGAGCATTCGTTAATGCTGATTTCAGGGACTTAGCATTTCCACTAAGTCCTTGGACTGTTTATCTCATATGGCCATATTTTCATGTTGTTTCCTAGTGATCCGTGCCTCTTTTGAGGATGATAAGTAAGGATGTTTTGTGAATCTTGTAGTTCTCTATCCATCCATGTCTTTGTTTGCAATTATGGAGCACCCTAGCTTGAGTCAATCGAGCTCTACTTTTGTCATTTCGTGAATCTGGGCAGATTGTCTACTTGTTAGCAATTTTGCCGAGGATGTTGTAGTTGATCCGTGCATGCCATGCTATTGTTCTTGCCATGTCTAGCTTGAATTTTGTGTATTATTGATGGGTGTATGCTTTGATTGTCATGAAATGCTCTGTAGTGAGTGCATCGAGCTCGTAAACATGCCTACTTGATATCTGTTTCAGCATGCTCCAGTTTTCACTAAGTCTGAAAACTGATTATGTTTTTACCATGTTCATATGCTTGCAAATGTATTTTATGATCCCTTTTGGCTCAAGGTCACTAAGGGACTTTTGTTAAGCTCTTTGAGTAGCTCCATGACATGCTTTACTTTGCCATGTTCAGGTCCTGTAGCATGTAGTTTTGTTGCTTCAAAGAGTGCTATCTGATCTGAAATTCCAGACAAGTGTTAATTTCACTAAGTCTGAGATCTGTTTACCAAATGCATTTTTGCCATGCTTGTTTGAACCTGTTAATGGATTAATTGGCCGTAGCTCAGTGCGCTTAGTGCTAGTCTTTTGTTAAGCATCATGAATGGATCCCTGCCATGTATTTTGATGCCATGTTTGGGTGCTGTAGCATGTTCATCTTGTTGCATTTAGATGACTACTTGCTGTAAATCGCAGATTGTGGTAATATTTGAATTGCTTGCCATTTCCAAACCGTAACTCCGATTCCGGTGATCTTTATATTGTTTTCAAGCGATTTCATCTCATCTTTCCAGTGGCACACTTGGATTTCCAAGTTGAGGCCAGGTTCATTCATTCCTTGTCAAATCTTGCATATGCATCACATATTGCATCCCACATTGCATACCATCTTTGCATCATGTTGATTGAGTTTGCACGTGGTTGATTGTGTCCTTGTTGCTTGTTTTTCTTGTTTGGGTAGAGCCGGGAGACGAGTTCGCTAACGAGGAGCCTGTTGAGTTTGCTTTCGAGGATCCAGTCAACTCTGACAACTTTGCAGGCAAGATGATCATACCCTCGAAATCACTACTATCTTTGCTATGCTAGATGCTCGCTCTTTTGCTATGCCTATGCTACGATGCCTACCACTTGCTTTTCATGCCTCCCAAATTGCCATGTCAAACCTCTAACCCACCATGTCCTAGCAAACCGTTGATTGGCTATGTTACCGCTTTGCTCAGCCCCTCTTATAGCGTTACTAGTTGCAGGTGAAGACTGGAGACCGTTCCTTGTTGGAACATTATTTTACTTGTTGGGATATCATTATATTGCCATGATATCTTAATGCATCTATATACTTGGTAAAGGGTGGAAGGCTCGGCCTCTCGCCTAGTGTTTTGTTCCACTCTTGCCGCCCTAGTTTCCGTCATATCGGTGTTATGTTCCCGGATTTTGCGTTCCTTACGCGGTTGGGTGATAATGGGAACCCCTTGATAGTTCGCCTTGATTAAAGCTTTTCCAGCAATGCCCAACCTTGGTTTTATCATTTGCCACCTAGCCTCTTTTCCCTTGGGTTTCCGGAGCCCGAGGGTCATCTTTTTAAACCCCCCCGGGCCAGTGCTCCTCTGAGTGTTGGTCCAACTCATCAGCCGCCGGTGGCTACCAGGGGCAACTCTGGGCTGGCCTACTGGAAGTTTGGACAATCTGAGTGTGCCCTGAGAACGAGATATGGGCAGCTCCTATCGGGATTTGTCGGCACATTCAGGCGGTGTTGCTGGATTTGTTTAAACCTGTCGAAGTGTCTTGAAGAACCGGGATACCGAGTCTGATCGGAACGTCTCGGGAGGAGGTCTATTCCTTCGTTGACCGTGAGATCTTGTCATGGGCTAAGTTGGGACTCCCCTGCAGGGATTTGAACTTTCGAAAGCCATGTCCGTGGTTATGGGTAGATGGGAATTTGTTAATGTCCGGTTGTAGATAACTTGAACCTTAACTTAATTAAAACGAATCAACTGTGTGAGTTACCATGATGGTCTCTTCTCGGCGGAGTCCGGGAAGTGAACACGGTGTTGGAGTAATGCTTGCGCAGGATGTTCTCTAGTTACTCGTTCGCGCTTTGCCTCCTCTTCTCGCTCTCTTTTGCGAACAGGATAGCCACCTTATATGCTAGTCGCTTGCCGCAACTCCACATATTACCTTGCCTTACCTATTAAGCTTAAATAGTCTTGATCGCGAGGGTGCGAGATTGCTGAGTCCCTATGGCTCACAGATTACTTCCAAACCAGATGCAGGGCCTGTTGATTCCGCTCCAGATGACGCGCTTGAGCTCAAGTGGGAGTTCGATGAGGATTCACGTCGATACTACGTGTCTTTCCCTGATGATTAGTAGTGGTGCCCAGTTGGGGCGATCGGGACCGTTTCGCATGTTGGGTTATCTTTTATTTTGGCGTCGTAGTCGGGCCATGAGTGTTTGAATGTTGTAATGCTATTTATGTTCTTGATTGACGTGGCGAGTGTAAGCCAACTATGTATCTCCCCTTTATTATTTATATTACATGGGATGTTGTGAAGATTGCCTAACTTGCGACATTGCTTTCAATGCGGTTATGTCTCTAAGTCGTGCCTCGACACGTGGGAGCTATAGCCGCATCGAGGGCGTTATAGCGAAGCCCTGCGACAGTTGAACATCAAGATCGTCACCACACCGTCGTGCTGACGGAACTCTTCCCCGACACTTTGCTGGATCGGAGTCTGGGGATCGTCATCGAGCTGAACGTGTGCTGAAACTCGGAGGTGCCGTAGTTTCGGTGATTGGATCGGTCAGATCGTGAAGACGTACGACTACATCAACCGCATTAATATAACGCTTCCACTATCAGTCTACAAGGGTACGTAGATCACACTCTCCTCTTGTTGCTATGCATCACCATGATCTTGCGTGTGCGTAGGAATTTTTTTGAAATTACTACGTTCCCCAACAGTGGCATCCGAGCCTAGGTTTTATGCGTTGATGTTATATGCACGAGTAGAACACAAGTGAGTTGTGGGCGATATAAGTCATACTGCTTACCAGCATGTCATACTTTGGTTCGGCGGTATTGTTGGACGAAGCGGCCGGACCGACATTACGCGTACGCTTACGCGAGACCGGTTCTCCCGACGTGCTTTGCACAAAGGTGGCTAGCGGGTGTCAGTTTCTCCAACTTTAGTTGAACCGAGTGTGGCTACGCCCGGTCCTTGCGAAGGTTAAAACAGCACCAACTTGACAAACTATCGTTGTGGTTTTGATGCGTAGGTAAGATTGATTCTTGCTTAAGCCCATAGCAGCCACGTAAAACTTGCAACAACAAAGTAGAGGATGTCTAACTTGTTTTTGCAGGGCATGTTGTGATGTGATATGGTCAAGACATGATACTAAATTTTATTGTATGAGATGATCATGTTTTGTAACCGAGTTATCGACAACTGGCAGGAGCCATATGGTTGTCGCTTTATTGTATGCAATGCAACTGCGCTGTAATGCTTTACTTTATCACTAAGTGGCAGCGATAGTCGTGGAAGCATAAGATTGGCGAGATGACAACAATGCTACGATGGTGATCAAGGTGTCGCGCCGGTGACGATGGTGATCATGACGGTACTTCGGAGATGGAGATCACAAGTACAAGAAGATGATGGCCATATCATATCACTTATATTGATTGCATGTGATGTTTATCTTTTATGCATCTTATCTTGCTTTGATTGACGGTAGCATTATAAGATGATCTCTCACTAAATTTCAAGATAAAAGTGTCATCCCTGAGTATGCACCGTTGCCAAAGTTCGTCGTGCCCAGACACCACGTGATGATCGGGTGTGATAAGCTCTACGTCCATCTACAACGGGTGCAAGCCAGTTTTGCACACGCAGAATACTCAAGTTAAACTTGACGAGCCTAGCATATGCAGATATGGCCTCGGAACACTGAGACCGAAAGGTCGAGCGTGAATCATATAGTAGATATGATCAACATAGCGATGTTCACGATTGAAAACTACTCCATTTCATGTGATGATCGGTTATGGTTTAGTTGAATTGGATCACGTAATCACTTAGAAGATTAGAGGGATGTCTTTCTAAGTGGGAGTTCTTAAGTAATATGATTAATTGAACTTAAATTTATCATGAACTTAGTACCTCATAGTATCTTGCTTGTTTATGTTTGATTGTAGATAGATGGCCCGTGCTGTTGTTCCATTGAATTTTAATGCGTTCCTTGAGAAAGCAAAGTTGAAAGATGATGGTAGCAATTACACGGACTGGGACCGTAACTTGAAGATTATCCTCATTGCTGCATAGAAGAATTACGTCCTGGAAGCACCGATGGGTGCCAGGCCTGCTGCTGGAGCAACACCAGATGTTATGAACGTCTGGCAGAGCAAAGCTGATGACTACTCGATAGTTCAGTGTGCCATGCTTTACGGCTTAGAATCGGGACTTCAACGACGTTTTGAACGTCATGGAGCATATGAGATGTTCCAGGAGTTGAAGTTAATATGTAAAGCAAATGCCTGGATTGAGAGATATGAAGTCTCCAATAAGTTCTATAGCTGCAAGATGGAGGAGAACAGTTCTATCAGTGAGCATATACTCAAAATGTCTGGGTATAATAATCACTTGATTCAATTGGGCGTTAATCTTCCAGATGATTGCGTCATTGACAGAATTCTCCAATCGCTGCCACCTAGCTACAAGAGCTTCGTGATGAACTATAATATGCAAGGGATGAATAAGACTATTCCCGAGCTCTTCGCAATGCTAAAAGCTGCGGAGGTAGAAATCAAAAAGGAGCATCAAGTGTTGATGGTCAACAAGACCACTGGTTTCAAGAAAAAGGGCAAAGGGAAGAAGAAGGGGAACTTCAAAAAGAACAGCAAGCAAGTTGCTGCTCAAGAGAAGAAACCCAAATCTGGACCTAAGCCTGAAACTGAGTGCTTCTACTGCAAGCAGACTGATCACTGGAAGCGGAACTGCCCGAAGTATTTGGCGGATAAGAAGGATGGCAAGGTGAACAAAGGTATATGTGATATACATGTTATTGATGTGTACCTTACTAGAGCTCGAAGTAGCACCTGGGTATTTGATACGGGTTCTGTTGCTAATATTTGCAACTCGAAACAGGGACTACGGATTAAGCGAACACTGGCGAAGGACGAGGTGACGATGCGCATGGGAAATGGTCCCAAAGTCGATGTGATCGCGGTCGGCACGCTACCTCTACATCTACCATCGGGATTAGTATTAGACCTAAATAATTGTTATTTGGTGCCAGCGTTGAGCATGAACATTATATCTGGATCTTGTTTGATGCGAGACGGTTATTCATTTAAATCAGAGAATAATGGTTGTTCTATTTATATGAGTAATATCTTTTATGGTCATGCACCCTTAAAGAGTGGTTTATTTTTGATGAATCTCGATAGTAGTGATACACATATTCATAATGTTGAAGCCAAAAGATGCAGAGTTGATAATGATAGTGCAACTTATTTGTGGCACTGCCGTTTAGGTCATATCGGTGTAAAACGCATGAAGAAACTCCATACTGATGGACTTTTGGAACCACTTGATTATGAATCACTTGGTACTTGTGAACCGTGCCTCATGGGCAAGATGACTAATACACCGTTCTCCGGTACTATGGAGAGAGCAACAGATTTGTTGTAAATCATACATATAGATGTATGTGGTCCAATGAATGTTGAAGCTCGTGGCGGATATCGTTATTTTCTCACCTTCACAGATGATTTAAGCAGATATGGGTATATCTACTTAATGAAACATAAGTATGAAACATTTGAAAAGTTCAAAGAATTTCAGAGTGAAGTTGAAAATCATCGTAACAAGAAAATAAAGTTTCTACGATCTGATCATGGAGGAGAATATTTGAGTTATGAGTTTGGTCTACATTTGAAACAATGCGGAATAGTTTCGCAACTCACGCCACCTGGAACACCACAGCGTAATGGTGTGTCCGAACGTCGTAATCGTACTTTACTTGATATGGTGCGATCTATGATGTCTCTTACAGATTTACCGCTATCATTTTGGGGTTGTGCTCTAGAGACAACCACATTCACGTTAAATAGGGCACCATCAAAATCTGTTGAGACGACGCCTTATGAACTGTGGTTTGGCAAGAAACCAAAGTTGTCGTTTCTAAAAGTTTGGCGCTGCGATGCTTATGTGAAGAAACTTCAACCTGATAAGCTCGAACCCAAATCGGAGAAATGTGTCTTCATAGGATACCCAAAAGAGACTGTTGGGTACACCTTCTATCACAGATCCGAAGGCAAGACATTTGTCGCTAAGAATGGATCCTTTCTGGAGAAGGAGTTTCTCTCGAAAGAAGTGAGTGGGAGGAAAGTAGAACTTGATGAGGTAACTATACCTGCTCCCTTATTGGAAAGTAGTACATCGCAGAAACATGTTTCTGTGACACCTACACCAATTAGTGAGGAAGCTAATGATAATGATCATGAAACTTCAGAACAAGTTACTACTGAACCTCGTAGATCAACCAGAGTAAGATCCGCACCAGAGTGGTACGGTAATCCTGTTCTGGAAGTCATGCTACTAGATCATGATGAACCTACGAACTATGAAGAAGCGATGGTGAGCCCAGATTTCGCAAAATGGCTCGAAGCCATGAAATCTGAGATGGGATCCATGTATGAAAACAAAGTATGGACTTTGGTTGACTTGCCCGATGATCGGCAAGCAATTGAGAATAAATGGATCTTCAAGAAGAAGACTGACGCTGATGGTAATGTTACTGTCTACAAAGCTGGACTTGTCGCAAAAGGTTTTCGACAAGTTCAAGGGATTGACTACGATGAGACCTTCTCACCCGTAGCGATGCTTAAGTTTGTCCGAATCATGTTAGCAATTGCCACATTTTATGATTATGAAATTTGGCAGATGGATGTCAAAACTGCATTCCTGAATGGATTTCTGGAAGAAGAGTTGTATATGATGCAGCCGGAAGGTTTTGTCGATCCAAAGGGAGCTAACAAAGTGTGCAAGCTCCAGTGATCCATTTATGGACTGGTGCAAGCCTCTCGGAGTTGGAATAAACGTTTCGATAGTGTGATCAAAGCATTTGGTTTTGTATAGACTTTTGGAGAAGCCTGTATTTACAAGAAAGTGAGTGGGATCTCTGTAGCATTTCTGATATTATATGTAGATGACATATTACTAATCGGAAATGATATAGAATTTCTGGATAGCATAAAGGGATACTAGAGTAAGAGTTTTTCAATGAAAGACCTCGGTGAAGCTGCTTACATATTAGGCATTAAGATCTATAGAGATAGATCAAGACGCTTAATTGGACTTTCACAAAGCACATACCTTGACAAAGTTTTGAAAAAGTTCAAAATGGATCAAGCAAAGAAAGGATTCTTGCCTGTGTTACAAGGTGTGAAATTGAGTAAGACTCAATGCCCGACCAATGCAGAAGATAGAGAGAAAATGAAAGATGTTCCCTATGCTTCAGCCATAGGCTCTATCATGTATGCAATGCTGTGTACCAGACCTGATGTGTGTCTTTCTATAAGTCTAGCAGGGAGGTACCAAAGTAATCCAGGAGTGGATCACTGGACAGCGGTCAAGAACATCCTGAAATACCTGAAAAGGACTAAGGATATGTTTCTCATATATGGAGGTGAAAAAGAGCTCATCGTAAATGGTTACGTTGATGCAAGCTTTGACACTGATCCGGACGATTCTAAATCGCAAACCGGATACGTATTTACATTAAACGGTGGAGCTGTCAGTTGGTGCAGTTCTAAACAAAGCGTTGTGGCGGGATCTACATGTGAAGCGGAGTACATAGCTGGTTCGGAAGCAGCAAACGAAGGAGTATGGATGAAGGAGTTCATATCCGATCTAGGTGTCATACCTAGTGCATCGGGTCCAATGAAAATATTTTGTGACAATGCTGGTGCAATTGCCTTGGCAAAGGAATCCAGTTTTCACAAGAGAACCAAGTGTTGGGTTTCGTAGTAATTTCAAAAAAATTCCTATGCACATGCAAGATCATGTGATGCATAGCAACGACGGGGGAGTGTGATCTACATACCTAGTAGATCGACAACGGAAGCGTTTGGTTGATGTAGTCGTACGTCTTCACGATCCGACCGATCAAGCACCGAAACTACGGCACCTCTGAGTTCGAGCACACGTTCAGCTCGATGACGATCCCCGGACTCCGATCCAGCAAAGTGTTGGGGAAGAGTTCCGTCAGCACGACGGCGTGGTGACGATCTTGATGTACTACAGCAGCAGGGCTTCGCCTAAACTCCGCTACAGTATTATCGAGGACTATGGTGGCTGGGGGCGCCGCACACGGCTAAGGAATAGATCACGTGGATCAACTTGTGTGTCTGGGGTGCCCCTTGACTCAGTATATAAAGGAGCCAGGGAGAGGGGGCGGCCGGCCAAGGTGGGCGCGCCAAGGGGGAGTCCTACTCCCATCGGGAGTAGGACTCCTAGTTGGACAAGGAGAGAGGGGAAAGAGGTGGAAGAGAGGAAGGAAAGGGGGGGCGTCGCCCCCTTCCCTTGTCCTATTCTGACTAGGAAGGGGAGGGGCGCGCGGCCACCTCTTGCTTCCTTCTCTCTTCTCCCTCAAGGCCCATGTAGGCCCAATAAACCCCCGGGGGGGTTCCGGTAACCCCCGTACTCCGGAAAAATGCCGATTTCACCCGGAATGATTCCGATGTCCAAATATAGGCTTCCAATATATCAATCTTTACGTCTCGACCATTTCGAGACTCCTCGTCATGTCCGTGATCACATCCGGGACTCCGAACAACCTTCGGTACATCAAAATGCATAAACTCATAATATAACTGTCATCATAACCTTAAGCGTGCGGACCCTACGGGTTCGAGAACAATGTAGACATGACCGAGACATGTCTCCAGTCAATAACCAATAGCGGGACCTGGATGCCCATATTGGCTCCTACATATTCTACGAAGATCTTTATCGGTCAGACCGCATAACAACATACGTCGTTCCCTTTGTCATCGGTATGTTACTTGCCCGAGATTCGATCGTCGGTATTCCAATACCTAGTTCAATCTCGTTGCCGGCAAGTCTCTTTACTCGTTCTGTAATACATCATCCCGCAACTAACTCATTTTAGTTGCAATGCTTGCAAGGCTTAAGTGATGTGCATTACCAAGAGGGCCCAGAGATACCTCTCCGACAATCGGAGTGACAAAACCTAATCTCGAAATATGCCAACCCAACATGTACCTTTGGAGACACCTGTAGTACTCCTTTATAATCACCCAGTTATGTTGTGACGTTTGGTAGTACCCAAAGTGTTCCTCCGGTAAATGGGAGTTGCATAATCTCATAGTTATAGGAACATGTATAAGTCATGAAGAAAGCAATAGCAACATACTAAACGATCGGGTGCTAAGCTAATGGAATGGGTCATGTCAATCAGATCATTCTCTCAATGATGTGATCTCGTTAATCAAATAACAACTCATTGTTCATGGTTAGGAAACATAACCATCTTTGATTAACGAGCTAGTCAAGTAGAGGCATACTAGTGACACTTTGTTTGTCTATGTATTCACACATGTATTATGTTTCCGGTTAATACAATTCTAGCATGAATAATAAACATTTATCATGATTATAAGGAAATAAATAATAACTTTATTATTGCCTCTAGGGCATATTTCCTTCAGTCTCCCACTTGCACTAGAGTCAATAATCTAGATTACACAGTAATGATTCTAACACCCATGGAGCCTTGGTGTTGATCATGTTTTTCCCGTGGAAGAGGCTTAGTCAACGGGTCTGCAATATTCAGATCCGTATGTATCTTGCAAATCTCTATGTCTCCCACCTGGACTAGATCTCGGATGGAATTGAAGCGTCTCTTGATGTGCTTGGTTCTCTTGTGAAATCTGGACTCCTTTGCCAAGGCAATTGCACCAGTATTGTCACAAAAAAAATTCATTGGACCCGATGCACTAGGTATGACACCCAGATCGGATATGAACTCCTTCATCCAGACTCCTTCATTTGCTGCTTCCGAAGCAGCTATGTACTCCGCTTCACATGTAGATCCCGCTACAACGCTTTGTTTAGAACTGCACCAACTGACAGCTCCACCGTTTAATGTAAACACGTATCCGGTTTGCAATTTAGAATCGTCCGGATCAGTGTCAAAGCTTGCATCAATGTAACCTTTTATGATGAGCTCTTTGTCACCTCCATATACGAGAAGCATATCCTTAGTCCTTTTCAGGTATTTCAGGATGTTCTTGACCGCTGTCCAGTGATCCACTCCTGGATTACTTTGGTACCTCCCTGCTAGATTTATAGCAAGGCACACATCAGGTCTGGTACACAGCATTGCATACATGATAGATCCTATGATGCATAGGGAACATCTTTCATATTCTCTCTATCTTCTGAAGTGGTCGGGCATTGAGTCTTACTCAACTTCACACCTTGTAACACAGGCAAGAACCCTTTCTTTCCATTTTGAACTTCTTCAAAATTTTGTCAAGGTATGTGGTTTGTGAAAGTCCAATTAAGCGTTTTGATCTATCTCTATAGATCTTAATGCCTAATATGTAAGCAGCTTCACCGAGGTCTTTCACTAAAAAACTTTTATTCAAGTATCCCTTTATGCTATTCAGAAATTCTACATCATTTCCAATTAGTAATATGTCATCCACATATAATATCAGAAATGCTACAGAGCTCCCACTCACTTTCTTGTAAATACAGGCTTCTCCAAAAGTCTGTATAAAACCAAATGCTTTGATCACACTATCAAAACGTTTATCCCAACTCCGAGAGGCTTGCACCACTCCATAAATTGATCGCTGGAGCTTGCACACTTTGTTAGCTCCCTTTCGATCGACAAAACCTTTTGGTTGCATCATGTACAACTCTTCTTCCAGAAATCCATTCAGGAATGCAGTTTTGACATCCATCTGCCAAATTTCAAAATCATAAAATGCGGCAATCGCTAACATGATTCGGACAGACTTAGGCATCGCTACGGGTGAGAAGGTCTCATTGTAGTCAAGCCCTTGAACTTGCCGAAAACCTTTTGCGACAAGTCGAGCTTTGTAGACAGTAATATTACCGTCAGCGTCAGTCTTTTCTTGAAGATCCATTTATTCTCAATTGCTTGCCGATCATCGGGCAAGTCAACCAAAGTCCATAATCCTCGATAATATTGTAGTGGTGCTTAGGCGAAGCCCTGCGACAGTTGAACATCAAGATCGTCACCACACCGTCATGCTGACGGAACTCTTCCCCGACACTTTGCTGGATCGGAGTCCGGGGATCGTCATCTAGCTGAACGTGTGCTGAAACTCGGAGGTGCCGTAGTTTCGGTGCTTGGATCGGTCGGATCGTGAAGACGTACGACTACATCAACCGCGTTAATATAACGCTTTCGTTGTCGGTCTACAAGGGGACGTAGATCACACTCTCCTCTCGTTGCTATGCATCACCATGATCTTGCGTGTGCGTAGGAATTTTTTTGAAATTACTACGTTCCCCAACAGGAGGCCGGCCGGCCCTCTATGGGCGCGCCAGGAGGAGTCCTCCTCCTAGTAGGAGTAGGACTCCCCTTTCCTACTCCTACTAGGAGGAAAGGAAGGAGGAGAAGGAGAAGGGAGGAGGAGGGAAAAGAGGAAAGGGGGGCCGGCCCCCTAGTCCAATTCAGTTTGGGCTTGGGGGGCCGCGCGCCCTGCCTCCTCTCTTCCACCACTTGGCCCATGAGGCCCATTACTTCTTCCTCGTATTCCCGTAACTCCCTGGTACCCCCGAAAATACCCGAATCACTCGGAACCTTTCCGATGTCCGAATATAGTCATCCAATATATCGACCTTTACGTCTCGACCATTTCGAGACTCCTCATCATGTCCCCGATCTCATCCGGGACTCCAAACCACCTTTGGTACATCAAATCACATAAACTCATAATACAATCATCACCGAAACTTTAAGCGTGCGGACCCTATGGGTTCGAGAACTATGTAGACATGACCGAGACATGTCTCCGGTCAATAACCAATAGCGGAACCTGGATGCTCATATTGGCTCCCACATATTTTATGAAGATCTTTATCGGTCAGACCGCATAACAACATACGTTGTTCCCTTTGTCATCGGTATGTTACTTGCCCGAGATTCGATCGTCGGTATCTCAATACCTAGTTCAATCTCGTTACCAGCAAGTCTCTTTACTCGTTCTATAATACATCATCCCGCAACTAACTTATTAGTTGCAATGCTTGAAAGGCTTAAGTGATATGCATTACCAAGAGGGCCCAGAGATACCTCTCTGACAATCGGAGTGACAAATCCTAATCTCAAAATATGCCAACCCAACAAGTACCTTCGGAGACACCTATAGAGCACCTTTATAATCACCCAGTTAAGTTGTGACGTTTGGTAGCACACAAAGTGTTCCTCCGGTAACGGGAGTTGCATAATGTCATAGTCATAGGAACATGTATACGTTATGAAGAAAGCAATAGCAACAAACTAAACGATCAAGTGCTAAGCCAATGGAATGGGTCATGTCGGTGTCAAAACCGGCGGATCTCGGGTAGGGGGTCCCGAACTGTGCGTCTAGGCCGGATGGTAACACGAGGCAAGGGACACGAAGTTTTACCCAGGTTCGGGCCCTCTCGATGGAGGTAAAACCCTACGTCCTGCTTGATTAATATTGATGATATGGGTAGTACAAGAGTAGATCTACCACGAGATTAGAGAGGCTAAACCCTAGAAGCTAGCCTATGGTATGATTGTTGATGTGTATGTTGTCCTACGGACTAAAACCCTCCGGTTTATATAGACACCGGATAGGGTTAGGGTTACATAGAGTCGGTTACAATGGTAGGAGATCTGGACATCCGTATCGCCAAGCTTGCCCTCCACGCCATGGAAAGTCCCTTCTGGACACAAGACGGAGTCTTCAATCTTGTATCTTCATAGTCCAGGAATCCGGCTGAAGGTATAGTTCAGCTATCCGAACACCCCCTAATCCAGGACTCTCTCAATAGCCCCCAAACCAGGCTTCAATGACGATGAGTCCGGCGCGCAGATTGTCTTCGGCATTGCAAGGCGGGTTCTCCTCCAAATTCCGTGTACCTGTTTGAATAAAGTCCGGTTTCTTGTAGATGTTGCACTCCTTGGCTTCTACACCCAATAATGGCCGTCTCCCACGTGTCAAACGAATATGAAAAGTCGAGTGTTTTTACGTTCACACCCCTAGCCGCGTAAATGAGCTGCCCTATTTAAGGGGACGAGGATTTAGATCCAATCCACACCTTCTCCCCTCCAAGAGTGTTCAACAGAGTGCATCCGACAAAGGTCCATTCCACCATGGCCAGCCGCCGCAACTCCTCTGCTCGCCCTTCCAGCCCGAAGCCTGGATATTGGGAGAGATGTTCCACTCTGCATAGCGAGCTAGTGACGCTCCGGACCAAGGGATTTCTCCCCCCGGCCTATATGGTCGCGGTTTGAGCCGGTCTTGCCGTCTACAACGGCGGAGAGCAAGCATAGAATGCCCCTAATCCATCCAAAGGAGAGCGGGTGTGCCTTGTCC
Source organism: Triticum aestivum (assembly GCF_018294505.1). NCBI lineage: Eukaryota > Viridiplantae > Streptophyta > Magnoliopsida > Poales > Poaceae > Triticum > Triticum aestivum. Next base: position 503,687,456 of record NC_057800.1, on the reverse strand, counting down.
CTTACTTAATAAGGGGGCTCGGATTTCCCATCCACCCATTTCTCCGGGGGCTGCTGGAGTTCTACGGCCTCCAGCTACATCATCTCACGCCTGCCTCAGTATTGCATATCGCGGGCTTTGTAGCCCTCTGCGAGCTATTCTTGGGTATTGAAGCTCATTTCAGACTGTGGAGGGAGCTATTTTGCCTCGTGCCCTGTTCCAATAAGGGGTCTATGTATCAAGTGGGCGGAGCCGAAGTATGGCGCATCACTAGGACCGGCTATCTGTCCGGAACCCCAAAGAAGGCATCCGAAGACTGGCCCTAGGAATGGTTTTACATAGAAGACATCCCGCTGCCGGATCCTATCCGGATCGGCCTCCCTGAATTCAACAATGCTCCCTTAAAGAAGCGCCTAAGCTGGCGCCCACGGAGCCCTCAAAGGGAAAGTGACAGGGACGTTGTTTACCTGATGGGCTGGATAAGATTGTTAGCTCATTCCGGACTAACCATGATCGGGGTCATGGCCGCATGCATCATGCGAGGGGTGCAACCGCTAAAGTATAGAGGCTACCCCATGTGGGATTTCAACGGGGAGGACGACACCACCCGCTACGGCCGTAAGGGGCCGGATTCAGCTGCGGCTCTAATAAAGACCTTGTCCGCTTTGTACAAGGGAGAAGAGGAGGATTTTCTCCGCGTAGACCCAAAGGGTGGATTTTCCATGTACAATCCTCCAAGCCGGGTGAGTGATCACATCTTGCCCATCCATTTTATATCCCCATTGTTAAATATTAAATCTTAGTGATTTTGACGCAGGAACTGCGCCAGGTTGTTAAAGAAATAAACAACCCTCATCCACAACCCGAGGACCCAGGACGGTCCCTCGACCCGGACTCGCAAGAGGATCCGGAGCTTTCGGTGGATCTGATTGATGGAGTGTTCCATCAATTGAGCAAGGACAACGCCCTGGTGGCCATTACGGCCGATTATCCAGGGTTAATCCCGGCCTCCCAGAAATGGGAGGCCGAACCTGCGGCGACAAGCCAACGAGGGGCCGCAGGGCCCCGTGGGCAGAAAAGAGGTGCAGTCTGGACCGGGGCGTCAGCGCAAAGGTATGGCGCACCCCCTTATCCCAGGTGTCATACCTTCAGGGCATATTAACACTTGTGCCCTCTTCAGGACAAAGAGACCTCACCGAACTATATTCGGAGAGACCGCCAATCGCGCCTCCACCAGCCAGGCTCCAAAGCCTGGCCCGGAAGCGAGGCCGAACACAAGGCGCGCACCGGACGCTCCTCCGACGGAGGATGTGGACAGGTTGTCTGCCACCAACTCTGAGGTAGAGAGTGCCATGAACCACAGGCATCGCCGGACAATTCTTCGCGACGCTTGTTTCTCCCAAGAGGCGTTAGATGCCTTTAAGTCAGGAGATGCGTACCTCCGTGCCACTCAAAATGGTCTAAACAGAGCCACGGAGCAATATGTAAAAGGCATACGGGTAAGAAAATTTTGGTAATTATATATATATCAGTAGCCCCCGAGACTTGAAACAGTTAAAATAACTGATTTAAGGATCATTTGTTATGCAGGTTCTTACAGAAAAGAATTCCCTACTGTCCAAGGAGCTGGAAGAGTGCAAAGCCCAACTTGAGGCTGCACTAGCCGAGGCAGGGGAGCCTAAGGAGGCCCCCTCTGGTAATATACACTTCGAAAGATAGGTATTTTGCGAAGCACGGCTTTGGTGCGAATCTGACAAATGAAATTGCAGATGGCGCCGGATTGGATCTGGAAAGGCAACACCTCCTACGCCAGCTAAAGGCTGGTGAGAGAGTGTTGTTAAAGGTGATGGGGGAGAAGAACAATCTCCGAGATGCCAACACCAAGCTGGGCGTCGAGCTGAAAGATGTTTGTGCCCAGCTGTCAGACTCCGTGAAGGAGAATCAGCGGCTTTGACGCGGCATATTTAGTAAGTGCTTGAACGAACCTTTTGAAAGAAAGTTCGGCGAGGAAGTCGACTAACAAAGCAATGTCTATAGGTGTGCTGACAGGCCGTCCTGCAGAGGAGATGCCCGATTCTACAGGTGACCTTCTTCCCAAGCTCTAGCAACTGCTCGATCGAGTTCGACAGGCGATGTGAGGCGTCGCCTAGGCCCTGTGGCCATCCGTCTCCATGCCTGAAGGTCTTGGAGAGCTTGCAGAGAAGCTAAAAGGAGCACGGCGGCGCTTCCGATTGTGGAAGATATCAGCCTGCCGTCAAGGCGCTAGGGAGGCCTGGGCCATGGTGAAGACGTGGTACGCAAAGGCTGACCCCAACCACATGGCCGAGGTCGGTCCTATAGGGCCCGATGGGAAGGAGATCCCTGCAAGCTTAGTATACGACCAAGTAGAGTTGGCCGCAAAGTATTCCCAGCAGGACTGTAAATTAGACAGCCTATTAGATGGTATTAAAGAGGAATACGATCAGTCAAAATGACTATGTAATTTAATTGACATTTATAATGCCTTCTAGCCGGATTGTAGATCATTTGTCATGGCCGACCTTTTTGCTTCAGCCTCGGGACCTGACGGTCCGGAGTGTGTCCGAATTCCCATGCGGTTATATAGGAACTGGGGAATGCATGGAGACTAGGCGTAGGGGTCATTAGTGCGTGAACAGACAAGTGCCCGACTAGTTATGTTATATTACATGGTTAGTAAGAAACATCTTCCAGGGAGAATAATTCCGTTAGGGGTTCCTTTCCCTGGGAGGCATGCCCTAAGGTGCATCTCCATGCTGCGAAAAGAAACGCAGGAAAAACATCTGGGGGCGTATGGATAAAAATAAAAAAGATCATCTTTAGTTCACCGACCGAATATTCCCTTAAGAACGCTAACTTTCAGCTTCACCCAGTCTGAGGTACACGTCCGGCTGACCCGGCAGTAACAATCTCAGAGGTGCTCCCTTTACCACCTAGCCGAACAATCGGGAACGTAGGGGTAAGCACAGGAGCCAGGCAACCCAGCTTGGCCAAAAACTTAAGTCATATCGATGCATATAATGGTGAATAAAAGGTACATGCGTAAGTGTGACGCATGTGTTGGGCATGAAGCCCGTATGAATAAGCTTCTGTTTAAAGAAGCCCCCAGGTTTAATGAGAATGGATGGCGCGTCACTTTATGAGCCTTTAAGGGCTATAAGAGAGAGAGAAGAAGAAGATAAATGCAAGACAGAAAATATATAAAAAATGGACAGAGGAAGGAGACGAACATAGAGTCTGGCGCTAGGCATAAAATCTTCGGAGACGGGCTGCGTTCCATGGGTTCGGCTCGAGTCGGTTATCCGATGCATCTCGCAGGCGGTATGCTCCGCCAGTCAGGACTTGCTCAATTATGAAGGGACCTTCCCACATGGGCTTGAGTTTGTCCTTTTTCTTGTCCGGTAGTCGTAGAACTAATTCGCCAACGTTGTAACTTTTGGCCCGTACTACTCTGCTTTGGTATCTTCGAGCCTGCTGTTGGTAGAATGCGGAATGGGCTTTTGCCACGTCACGCTCCTCCTCCAATGCGTCTAAGCTATCCTGCCGATCGAGCTCGGCTTCTCTTTCTTCGTACATGCGCACTCAAGGTGAGTCATGAATTATGTCGCAGGGCAAAACTGCCTCTGCGCCGTACACCATAAAGAATGGTGTGTATCCGGTGGTGCGATTCGGCGTGGTCCGCAGCCCCCAGAGTACGGAGTCGAGCTCCTCTACCCAGTGCATGTTAGATTCCTTGAGGGACCGCACTAATCTGGGTTTAATGCCGCTCATGATAAGACCATTTGCACGTTCGACCTGGCCGTTAGTTTGTGGGTGATAGACGGAAGCATAGTCGAGCTTGATGCCCATGTTTTTGCACCAGAGTTTTACCTCGTCGGCCGTGAAGTTCGTGCCGTTATCAGTGATGATGCTGTGGGGAACGCCGTAACGGTGTACGACCCCGGATATAAAGTCTATCACCGGTCCGGATTCGGCCGTCTTAACAGGCTTGGCTTCTATCCATTTGGTGAATTTATCCACCATGACCAGTAAGTATTTTTGCTTGTGGGTGCCGCCTTTAAGGGGTCCAACCATGTCAAGCCCCCAGACCGCGAAGGGCCAAGTAATGGGGATAGTTCGGAGGGCGGTGGGTGGCATATGGCTTTGGTTTGCAAAGAGCTGGCAACCGGTGCATCGTTGGACTAAGTCCTGAGCGTCTGCCCGGGCCGTCGGCCAATAAAAGCCTGTACAAAAGGCCTTGCTTACAAGGGACCGAGCTGCAGCGTGATGACCGCCCAGTCCGGCATGAATTTCAGCCAGGAGGTTCCGCCCCTCCTCTTCGGAGATGCACCTTTGAAAGACTCCGGTAGTGCTTTTCTTATAAAGCTCTCCCTCGTGGACTCTATAGGCTTTGGATCACCGCACTATGCAGCGTGCCTCATTTTGGTCCTCGGGGAGTTCCTGCCTAGTGAGGTAGGCGAGGAATGGTTCTGTCAACGGGGCGATGACGGCCATTATTACGTGGGCTGAAGGTGTTATTTCATTGGCAGAGCCTCCGATTGTGTCAGAATGTTCGGTGTCGGGCAGTGTGGTTGGGTCCGGGGTGTTATTGTTCGACTCCCCCTCCCATACTACGGATGGCTTGAACAGACTTTCCAAGAAGATGTCGGGGGGGGGGGGGACTACATCGCGTTTTGCACCGATGCGCGCCAGGACATCTGCCGCCTAATTATTTTCCCGGGCTATATGGTGAAATTCAAGCCCCTCGAACTGAGCTGACATTTTTAGGACGGCATTGCGGTAAGCTGCCATTTTTGGATCCTTGGCATCGAAGTCTCCATTTATTTGGGATATTGCGAGGTTCGAGTCCCCCTGCACCTCTAGGCGTTGAATGCCCATGGATACTGCCATCCGGAGACCATGTAAAAGGGCCTCATATTCGGTTGCGTTGTTGGAGTCCGTGTACATAATCTGGAGTACGTATTGAACTGTGTCTCCTGTGGGGGACGTTAAAATGACGCCAGCCCCCAGCCCGGCCAACATCTTGGAGCCGTCGAAATGCATGATCCAATTTGAATATGTGCCGTACTCTTTAGGGAGTTCGGCCTCCGTCCATTCTGCGACGAAGTCGGCCAGGACTTGCGACTTGATGGCTCACCGTGGCTTATAAGTTATGTCGAACGGGAGGAGCTCAATGGCCCATTTTGCAATCCGGCCCATTGCGTCACGGTTGTTTATAATATCGTTAAGTGGTACTTCCGAGGCTACTGTTATTGAACACTCTTGAAAGTAGTGTCGTAGCTTCCGGGATGCCATGAATACCGCGTACGCGATCTTTTGATAATGCGGTTACCGTGATTTGCAAGGAGTGAGGACAGTGGACACATAATAGACCGGCTTTTGAAGGGGGGATCTGTGTCCGTCCGCTTCTCGTTCGACGACGAGCACTGCGCTTACAACCTGATGTGTTGCTACAATGTATAATAGCATTGGTTCGCCAATATTTGGCGTGGCCAGGACTGGGTTTGTTGCAACTATGGCTTTTATCTCCTCGAGTTCGGCCGTGGCTGCATCCTTCCATTCGAAGTGTTCGGTGCGCCGAAGGAGGCGGTAAAGGGGTAGGGCCTTTTCTCCCAAGCGGGAGATAAAGTGGCTTAGAGCCGCCACGCATCCGGTTAACTTTTGTATTTGTTTGAGGTCCTTTGGGATATCCAGTTGCGACAGAGCTCGGATCTTGGCTGGATTTGCTTCGATTCCTCTACCGGATACAATGAAGCCCAAGAGCTTTCCGGCTGGAACGCCGAAAACGCATTTTTCCGGGTTGAGCTTGATGTCGTATGTTCGGAGGTTATCAAATGTGAGCCTCAAGTCATCTACTAGAGATTCGACATGTCTTGTTTTGACAACCACATCATCTACATATGCCTCCACTGTTTTGCCGATCTGGCTTGCCAGACATGTCTGAATCATGCGCTGATATGTTGCACCGGCATTTTTGAGCCCGAAGGGCATTGTGTTGAAGCAGAATGGGCCGTATGGTGTGATAAATGCCGTTGCGGATTGGTTAGATTCTGCCATCTTGATTTGATGGTAACCGGAATATGCATCGAGGAAACACAACGAATCATGTCCTGCGGTAGCGTCGATAATTTGATCGATGCGGGGGAGGGGGAAGGGGTCCTTTGGGCAAGCCTTGTTAAGATCTTTAAAATCAACGCACAGGCGCCATGATTTGTCCTTCTTTGGTACCATCACCAGGTTTGCTAGCCAGTTCGGATGTTTTATATCTCTGATGAATCCAGCCTCCAATAGCTTTGCTAGCTCCTCTCCCATAGCCTGTCTCTTAGGTTCGGAAAAACGCCGAAGAGCCTGTTTGACAGGTTTGAATCCTGTTTGGATATTTAAGCTGTGCTCGGCCAGCCTGCATGGGATTCCTGGCATGTCTGAAGGGTGTCAGGCGAAAATGTCCCAGTTTTCTCGTAGGAACTCTCGCAGTGCGGCGTCTACATCAGGGTTTAACTGTTCCCCGATGGAAGCTGTTTTATTTGGGTCCGTTGGATGGACTTGGAATTTGACTATTTTGTCCGTCGGTTTAAAGGAGGTGGACTTGGATCTTTTGTCGAGTACCACATCGTCCCTATTCACCATGGAGCGCAGCGCAGTCAGTTCCTCAGCGGCTAGGGCTTCGGATAGTGCCTCGAGGGCCAGTGCGGCTGTCTTGTTTTCGGTGCGGAGTGCTATGTCCGGATCACTAGCAAGAGTGATGATCCCGTTAGGCCCGGGCATTTTGAGCTTCATGTACCCATGATCGGGTATTGCTTGGAAGATTGTAAATGCTTCCCGCCCTAGCAGAGCGTGATAACCGCCGCTGAACGGAGCCACATGGAACGTGATCTCTTCGGACCTGTAATTATCCAGCGTGCCGAACACCACATATAGTGTGATTTTTCCTGTACAGCGCGCTTCCCTACTGGGGATTATTCCTCTAAAGGTTGTGCTGCTTCGCTCAATGCGGTTCCAGTCTATTTCCATTTTTTGAAGGGTTTCCTCGTAAATGAGGTTCAATCCGCTGCCGCCGTCCATGAGTACCTTGGTAAGACGAAAGTCATCCACTATTGGGCCGAGGACCAATGCGGATAATGCTCGGGCTGTTCGGAATTTAGGTTCATCACTGGCGTTAAAGGTAATAGCCATGTCACTCCATGGGTTTATTGTTGCTACTTGGTAGACTTCGGCAAGGCTGTGGAGTGTCCTTTTTCGCATATTATTTGATGCAAAAGTCTCGAAGACTGTTAATACCGTGGGTGTCTCTGGGGTGGCTTTCTATGGCCTCCGGAATTAGGAGGTTTTCGCCAATTTCGGCCACCTGCCGGAGTATCCAACATGCTCTAAGGTTGTGAGTTGGTGTGGCGTCCTTTGTACTGTGAATTTTACAGGATCCGTTAAGCCATCCTTCCAGTACGGTTCCATGCCCTATAGAGGGTTTTTGCTTTTTGGTGTTTGACCTGGGTGTCTGGTTATGCTGCACCCTTTTATTTCGGACTGGGTTTGTGTTCAGGGCCAGATTGTCCCAAAATTTTATTTTGGTTTTCCAGGCGCTTTCCATCACACAATACTTTTGTACAATGGACACCAAGTCAGCGAAGCGTGTGATATCACGGTGACTTATGGCGTTGAGTATTCCCTTGTCCGTGCAATTATTGCAGAAGATTAAGATTGCGTCTTCCTCGCGGCAGTCCCTTAGCCTGTTCTTAATCAGGAGGAATCTAGCCCAGTAATGATGTACTGTTTCGTCGGGCTCTTGCCTAATTTTGGATAGATCGCTTATGTTGGGGTGGGTGGGTGGAGTTAATTCCGAAGCCTCACCCCGTCTGAGGCTCAGAGGCCAAGGAATTTCTGAACTCGAAAATTTGGATCCCTGGGTGTTGTCCATTGAATCCAGCCCGTCGCCTGACTCTAAGTTCAGGTCTTGAGTGATATCCTCCCCTCCACGGGTATCCGGATTGGAGGGATCAGGAATCCGGACGTAGCGAGTCCTTAAGATAGACGAAGGGTCGCCGCACTGTCCCTCTACCACGGCAACATGATGGGTGACTTGGGGAGAGTTAATCTCTTTTAGATTGGTTTTAGGCCCAATCTGGTCGTAATTCGTAGCGACTCCCAGGGCGGCGAAGCGATCCAAGAGGTCATTTATGGAGGAAAGCTCCATTGGATCTAACTGCTCGGCGAGTTCCGAACTGACATGAAGATTGTTTTCGATGGCTCGAGAGGTCATCGTCGGCGCAGAAGCCGAACAGGCGGTCATAAGAAAACCACCTAGCCGGAGGGTTTGGCCAACAGCCAAAGCTCCCTTAGCAACGGTGTCGTCTTTAAAGACGGGGCGAGGCATCCTTCCTGATGGCGATGACACAGAGGAACTCTCAATGAAAGCACCAATGTCAGTGTCAAAACCGGCGGATCTCGGGTAGGGGGTCCCGAACTGTGTGTCTAGGCCGGATGGTGTCGGCGTTCTGGGAACGGGGGTCCCAGACTTGCATGCCTGCGGCCTGCGGCGTGGCTCGAGGAGGGGCCCAGCACGGCCCATCTTCATCAACACAGACCCAAGACCCTCGTGAGGGGTCAAGCCTCGCGGGGCAGACGACACGGAGCTTCCTCAGGCATGGCCTCATCAGGCTGGCTCGCGAGGAGACGGAGAGATCAAGGCGGGGTACCTCACGCGGTGCCCGCGACGCAAGCCATGACGACCAAGGGTGCCAGGCGGGCGCCGGCCTGCGCAGTGTCCCCCTTTCCTCTTTGGTGCAAAGGGAGCAAGCGCAGGCGAGAGCATCAAGCAAAGGCACCCGTTTCGGTGCAACGAGACCAAGACCAGCCCAACGGCCGGGAGGAAGTCATTGTGGAGCCCAAGCCAGCGTCACCACCAGAGCCTTTGGCAGGCGAGGACCAACTTTAGTCAGGATAAGTGTACCAGATGTTCCCCTTCAAAATGGCCAATTGTTGGCGCCCTTCCCACTCAATATTTGGGAAGAGGCCCAGGGCCTTTGCCTATAAATAGGACTAGCCACCCCAGGGTAGGGGGGATCGAGAATCGGCCAACCCAGAAACAAGCTGGGATCGGATCGAGTAGCATCACACACACAGAGAGAGAGAAGGGTGATTGAACTCCTCCTAGCAGTTCATCCCCACAGCCAAGAACAGACCCTCGTGAGGCTGTTCTTCCTTGTATTGCTCATCATCATCAGCCCAAGAGGCAATCCACCACACCACACACTGTAGTAGGGTATTACACCACAACGGTGGCCCGAACCAGTATAAACCCTGTGTCTCTTGTGTTGTTCTTTCCATAGCTTAGATCTTAACGAGGCGGAGGGGTGCAGGTAGGTAGAAGGCGAAATCTCCACGCGCACCCCAGTGTTCGAACCTCAAGGGTCTGCCGGAACCCGAAATCCGACATTTGGCGCGCCAGGTAGGGGTGCACCGGAGTTTTCCCTTCCGCCACCGCCACGGCCTGCCTCGCGATGAGTAGCGCGTCGCCCGCTCCGACCGCCGGTGCCAGCACGGGGGCCAGGGGGCTCCGAGCCCTGCAACGGGTACGGTGGCAGGACAAGTTCAAGCCAACGACGCCGCCGCACTACGGCGGCGCGACTAATCCGCTGGCCTTCTTGCTGGCGTACGAGGAGGCCATCCTCGAAGCTGGAGGTGACAATAGGGTCATGGCCAACCGGCTCCCCATGGCCCTCACCGGCGCTCCGCACGCATGGCTGCTCCACCTGTCGGCAGCCTCCGTGGCCTCTTGGGAAGAGCTCCACAGCCTCTTCCCCGCCCACCACGCTACACCAACACCCCCGGTCGTCATGGCCCTCCTGGGCGGCTCGCAGGCGCCGCCTACAAGTCACCACGTCAAGTCGTTCATCCGCTGGGTCAGCGCTGCTTCCACGCGGCAGGGGACTCTCCTGGACCGGGCGGCGCCCAAGGCCGGCCTGACCTTCAGCTCGGATGACCACCCCTCCAACTCAGCCTGCTCGGGTGCGCTCCCCATGCTGTGCACCCCCACCATCTGCCAGGTGGCCGTCACCAGAACTCTCATCGATGGCAGTGCGGGCCTCAGCGTGCTCTCGGTTGAGGCCTTCAACCTCCTCTGCATACCTCTGGAATGGCTCCAACCCAGCCGGCTCTTCTCAGGCGTTGGGGGCGGATCATCCAGCTCCTTGGGACAGATCCGGCTCCCAGTAACCTTCGGCACCTACGACAACTTCCGCATGGAGCTGGTCGACTTCGACATCGCCCCCATCAGCCTTCCCTACAACGCCATCCTCGGCTACCCAGCGTTGGCCCAGTTCATGGCCGCGACGCACCCGGCGTACAACCTCATGAAGATGCCCGGGAGCAGCGGTGTCCTCACCGTGCATGGGGACACCGGAGACGCGCTGCGAGTGCTCAAGCTCGCCTTCAAGACGGCGGCGTTGGCACAGCCCGCCGACTCGGAGACCCTCGAGCCCAAGGGGGCTGCACCCGTCAAGAAGAAACAGTTGTTCACCCAAGACAAGGCAAAAACCAAGCAGATACCCGTCGATGAGGACGGGTCCACCAACGCCACTTTCACCATAGGCGCCAACCTCAAACCCGAGCAGGAGGAGGCCCTGGTCAGGTTCCTGCGCGCAAACAAGAAGGTATTCGCTTGGGAGCCTGACCAGTTGGCAGGGATCCCTAGGAGCGTAATCGAGCATCACCTCAACGTGTGCCCCAACATGCGCCCTGTGAAGCAGAAGGCAAGGCGGCAGTCCACAGAAAAACAGGCCTTCATTATCCAAGGGACCCGCAAACTAGAAGCCGCTGGGGTCATTCGCGAGGTCCGATACCCGGATTGGTTGGCCAACCCTGTCGTTGTGCCAAAGAAGGGCGGGAAGGAGCGCATGTGTGTCGACTTCACCAACCTCAACAAGGCATGCCCGCAAGATCGTTCCCGCTCCCCTGCATCGACCAGATTGTCGATTCCACCACAGAATGCGACCTGCTATGCTTCTTGATGCCTTCTCTGGGTATCACCAGATCAAGATGGCGGTAGAAGACGTCGAAAAGACAGCCTTCCTAACCCCGTGTGGGGTGTACTGCTACACATGCACGCCATTCGGGCTGCGTAACACAGGGGCAACCTTTCAGCGGCTGATGCACATCACCTTGGGCCCGCAGCTCGGGAAGAATGTTGAGGCTTACGTCGATGACATTGTGGTGAAGTCTCGGGAGGCCAGGACCCTGATACAAGACCTGGAGGAAACCTTCACGAGCCTCAACGCAGTGAACCTGCGGCTCAACCCAGAGAAGTGTGTGTTCGGAGTCCCCTCGGGCAAGCTCTTGGGTTTCCTCGTGTCCCACCGAGGCATCGAGGCTAACCCGAAAAAGGTCAAGGCGGTCGAGGACATGAGCCCGCCAAAGACCCTCAGAGAAATGCAGAAGCTCACTGGGCGCATGACCGCGCTAGGGCGCTTCATCTCCAAGTTGGGGGAGCGAGCGTTGCCCTTCTTCCAGCTAATGAAGAAAAAGGGGCCCTTTGAATGGACTGAAGAGGCCGACAAGGTGTTCCAGGATCTCAAGCGATACCTGACCAGCCCTCCAGTCATGGTGGCTCCGCGCCCTCAAGAGCCCCTGGTGCTTTACCTCGCCGCCACTCCCTACTCCGCCAGCGCAGCCCTGGTGGCGGTTAGGGAGGAGCGTCGAATCAAAACCACAGCAGCAGCCCGGGACAAGGCAAAACAGGAACAAGGAAGGCCCATAGAAACCGCCACTACGGCTGAGGAGGATCAGCCGCCGCAGAGGAGTGCACCAGAGGCGGAAGAGGCCCCTCTCCTAGATGGCCAGCCTCAGGAGGCCTCACCGCCTCAGGAAGCGCCATGGTCTCCGGAGGGTGCCACCAGCACTGACGCACCCAACCTCGTCGAGCACCCAGTGTACTTCGTCAGCACGGTGTTGCGGGACACGAGGGCACGGTACCCCATGCCTCAGAAGCTCCTCCTCGCGCTACCGGTGGCCTCGCGCAAGTTGCGGCACTATTTTCAGGGTCACCCCATCAAGGTCGTCTCGTCATACCCCCTGGAGAGAGTGCTCAGGAGCCCTAACTCAGCTGGAAGGGTCGCTGAGTGGAACATAGAACTGCAAGCGTTTCAACTCGAATTCAGCACGACCAGAGTCATCAAGGGAGCAACATTAGCGGATTTTGTGGCAGAATGGACGGAGGCACCAGGCCTCAAGGCCGACGAGGATCGGTCCCTCTCCCCGGGAAGCGAGGCGCCAAAAGGCTGGGTTATGTACTTCGATGGGGCGTTCTGCAGGCATGGCGCTGGGGCTGGGGCGGTGCTTATATCGCCCACTCAGGACAAGCTCTACTACGCTGTACAGCTCTGTTTCCAGCAAGGTGAAAAGGTCTCCAACAACATAGCGGAGTATGAAGGTTTAATAGCGGGCTTGAAGGCCGCAGCTGCCCTGGGGGTGAAACGCCTCACCATCAAGGGCGATTCACAGCTCCTTGTCAATTTCTCCAACAAGGTGTACGAGCCGAAAGATGAGCACATGGAATCCTACCTTGCGGAGGTCCGTAGGATGGAGAAGCAGTTCTGGGGGTTGGAGTTGCAGCATGTGCCCCGTGGCACCAATCAGGAGGCCGACGACATTGCCAAACGGGCGTCCAGGCGGTTACCTCAGGAGCCTGGCGTCTTCGAGGAGCGGCTCTTCAAGCCCTCAGCCCTGCCGTCATTGTCAAACACGGCTCAGCCTCGGGAGGAGCTCCCCCAACCACCTGCCTCGGGAGCCCCGGTCTGTGGCCCGGCCTCAGGAGCACGCCTGCTCCTGATGATGGAACCTCAGGAGGGGTGCTGGATCACGGAGCTCCGGAGTTACTTAACACAAGGGACCCTGCCGGAGAAGGAGGAGGAAGCAGAGCGTGTGGCACGGCAGGCCACGGCATACTGCATCAAGGATGGAGAGCTCTACCGGAAGCGACCAAACGATGTATCCCTGCGCTACATCTCCAGGGAGCAAGGAAAGGAACTGCTAGAAGATATACACGGCGAAGACTGTGGACATCATTCATCATCACGGACCCTCGTCGGCAAGGCGTTCCGCAGTGGGTTTTATTGGCCCACCGCACTCAATGACGCCGTCGAACTGGTGAAAGCTTGTGAGGCCTGCCAATTCCACGCCAAGCAGATCCATCAGCCGGCAGGAGGCCTGCAGACTATACCCCTTTCGTGGCCATTCGCAGTCTGGGGGCTGGACATCCTGGGCCCGTTTCCTCGGGCGCCAGGGGGCTACCGCTACCTCTACGTCGCCTTGGACAAGTTCACCAAGTGGGCTGAAGTAGAGGCCGTCCGCACCATCCCCACGGGTTCCGCGGTCAAGTTCATCAGGGGCATCGTGAGCCGGTTCGGGGTGCCGAACCGCATCATCACAGACAACGGTTCGCAGTTCACCAGTAACCTCTTCAAAACATACTGTGCTAACCTTGGAACGCAGATATGCTACGCTTCGGTGGCGCACCCTCGAAGCAACGGCCAGGCCGAGCGAGCCAACATAGAGGTCCTGAGGGGCCTCAAGACTAGGATGTTCAAGAAGAAGATGGAGGCCTGCGGCAAAGGTTGGTACGACGAGCTTCAGTCCGTGTTGTGGTCCATCCGCACAATCGCGACCAAGCCGACTGGAGAGACCCCGTTCTTCCTGGTCTACGGAGCCGAAGCAGTCCTCCCTCACGAGGTCAGACGTCGCTCCGCGCGGGTCCTGGCGTTCGACGAGGCGCTGCAGGATGCCATGCGGGGGATGGACCTCGTGCTGGGGGAGGAACGTCGTCGAGAAGCCGCGCTACGAGCGGCGAGGTACCAACAAGCACTGCGACGATATCACTGCCGCAACATCCGCCCCAGAACTCTCGAGGTAGGAGACCTCGTGCTCAGGCGGGTTCTCTCCAGGGAGGGACTGCACAAGCTCTCTCCCATGTGGGAGGGCCCGTTCAAGGTTGTTCATGTTTCCAGGCCCGGCTCCGCGCGCTTGGAGACTGAGGAGGGGGTGCCGGTCTAGAATGCATGGAACATCCAGCACCTCCGGAGGTTCTACCCCTAAAAAGGCCCAGAGCCTGTAAAGAAGGCGAATGCCTGTGAAGCTGTCGCGTTTTGGAAAAGGCCCAGAGCCTGTGAAGAAGGCGAATGCCTGTGAAGCTATCGCATTTTGGAAAAGGCTCGGAGCCTGTGAAGAAGGTGAATGCCTGTGAAGCTGTCGCGTTTTGGAAAAGGCCCAGAGCCTGTGAAGAAGGCCAACACCTGCGAAGCTCGCCGCCCGTGACACTCTCACGTAATAATGAGTTGGGGCTGTACACGCCCCGGAGTCTCAGGAGCGCTGGCCTCAGGCCCTAGGGCTCCCTCCCACGCCCAGTGGCAGCACTTAGCTCCACGCTGGTGAGAAGACGTCGAAGACTAGATTAGGTGCCGGACGCAGCTTTTTCATTTGCTTTCCGCAGTTGGCTTGTTCATTCTCATTCGAATTTTTATTGAAGTTGTTGCCATCTTTGGCCTGTGGTTCTTCGACTTTTCACTCTCCTGCCTCGATTTCTCTTATGCAAGGCCTCACGAAGGGGGCAGCCGAGCGCCCTCGCGAGTGTTCCTGTCCTAGTCGTTCAAAGGTTTCGCGACCTGGGTCCATTACAGGAGCACCCCTCCAGTCCGTGCCCCACGGGCAGCGCGACACGAACACAGGGCCTGGGTGGTCGCCCCCCCACGGCTGGGGCCGGGAACTATCCACGCGCGGGCACGTAGCCGGAAGGCATGATAACGAAAGCAAAGCGATGATTAATAGCAATAACCCAAACACACCCCCGCGGGGCTCCACGCTACTGTCTTTTTACGCAGGAAAAAGGAAAAGAAAGAACAAATCAGGTGCAGCTCGCCTCACACCGGCCTGCAGGGAAGACTCGAGCTGCCTCCGGGGCTCAGGCAGACTCCCTCTCGCGCTTCACCAAGGCGTGACGGCGGGCAGACACGCTACCACCTCCCAAGCAGGTACGACGGCGTGGAGGCTGACCGCAGCCACCGCTGGAAGAGTCGCCGCCTGAAGAAGAACCGGTGAAGCTTGGGGAACCCTGAGCGCCACCAATCACGCGAGCATTGTCCTCTCCATCATCGCCGGGGCTGGGTTCCCGGCCGCGGTCGTCGTCCTCAAGGCAGCACCCTGCGCGGCGACCATCTTCCCCAAACACCCTCACGTAGAGGGTGGCATCGCCGTCAAACTTGAAGTGCAGGGTGCACCGACGGCTCAGGCCACGCGCGCGGGCAAACGTCTGCCAACCGCAGGTCAAGGCCAGGCTCCCGGCTACGGAGACCTCCAGTGAAGCCCATGAGGCCCGGCTGCAGCATCCGTCTGCCTGAAGCCAGAGGCCGCCCGGGGCGCCGGCTAGGAACTCACCGAGGAGGAAGCGAGGAAGTTGAAGCCGGGTGCTAGTCGGCTCCACTAACCACACAACGAACTCCGGCAGCACCTCTGCAGCGCGAAAGCGCGGCCTAGGGGGACGCGTGACTGAAGCGCGCCCCCCGGCCGCGACAGTCCGCCCGACACCATGCTGGAAATCATCTCCACGGCCGCGGGGGGCTGTCATGGTGGCCACAGGATGTTTGCGAGGGCGCCCTCGGCCGCGCTTGGGCGGCGGAGAGGCAGGCTCAACCTGGCGAGCCTTCCCCTTCTCTGCGGCCGAGAACCTCCTCGACGGGGCCATGAAGAAGAAGGAGAAGCAAGGGGGGATGAACTGGAAGGGCGCGCGCCGATCCGTACTTATAGCCGGCGAGGGCCAACCGTCGGCCCCCACTATCACAGGTAATCATGACCCGCTTTGCATGCAGGGACTTGTCCAATCCGTGCAGTTGCCGAGGCGCCATGGGGAAGCGGAGACGCCCACGTCCAATCAACCGCCACGCGGCACCCAAGGCCCCAAGCTGTTAGGGCCCGCGACGCTTCGGTCTTGCCCTTTCGCCTCCCTGCACGGCCAAGTCTGGGCGCGCCTTGGGCCCGGGGGCTACTGTCGGTGTTCTGGGAACGGGGGTCCCTAGACTTGCCTGCCTGCGGCCTGCGGCGTGGCTCGAGGAGGGGCCCAGCACGGCCCATCTTCATCAACACAGACCCAAGACCCTCGCGAGGGGTCAAGCCTCGCGGGGCGGATGACACGGAGCTTCCTCAGGCATGGCCTCATCAGGCTGGCTCGCGAGGAGGCGGAGAGATCAAGGCGGGGTACCTCACACGGTGCCCGTGACGCAAGCCATGACGACCAAGGGTGTCAGGCGGGCGCTAGCCCGCGCAGTGTCCCCCTTTCCTCTTTGGTGCAAAGGGAGCAAGCGCAGGCGAGAGCATCAAGCAAAGGCACCTGTTTCGGTGCAACGAGACCAAGACCAGCCCAACGGCAGGAAGTCATTGTGGAGCCCAAGCCAGCGTCACCACCAGAGCCTTTGGCAGGCGAGGACCAACTTTAGTCAGGATAAGTGTACCAGATGTTCCCCTTCAAAATGGCCAATTGTTGGCGCCCTTCCCGCTCAATATTTGGGAAGAGGCCCAGGGCCTTTGCCTATAAATAGGACTAGCCACCCCCAGGGTAGGGGGGATCGAGAATCGGCCAACCCAGAAACAAGCTGGGATCGGATCGAGTAGCATCACACACAGAGAGAGAGAAGGGTGATTGAACTCCTCCTAGCAGTTCATCCTCACAGCCAAGAACAGACCCTCGCGAGGCTATTCTTCCTTGTATTGCTCATCATCATCAGCCCAAGAGGCAATCCACCACACCACACACTGGAGTAGGGTATTACACCACAACGGTGGCCCGAACCAGTATAAACCCTGTGTCTCTTGTGCTGTTCTTTCAATAGCTTAGATCTTAGCGAGGCGGAGGGGTGCAGGTAGGTAGAAGGCGAAATCTCCGCGCGCGCACCCCAGTGTTCGAACCTCAAGGGTCTGCCGGAACCCGAAATCCGACAGATGGTAACAGAAGGTAAGGGACACAAAGTTTTACCCAGGTTCGGGCCCTCTCGATGGAGGTAAAACCCTACATCCTGCTTGATTAATATTGATGATATGGGTAGTACAATAGTAGATCTACGACGAGATCAGAGAGGCTAAACCCTAGAAGCTAGCCTATGGTATGATTGTTGATGTGTATGTTGTCCTACGGACTAAAACCCTCCGGTTTATATAGACACCGGAGAGGGTTAGGGTTACATAGAGTCGGTTATAATGGTAGGAGATCTGAACATCCGTATCGCCAAGCTTGCCCTCCACGCCAAGGAAAGTCCCTTCCGGACACGGGACGGAGTCTTCAATCTTGTATCTTCATAGTCCAGGAATCCGACTGAAGGTATAGTTCGGCTATCCGAACACCCCCTAATCCAGGAATCCCTCAGGTCAAGTCAATCACATCATTCTCCTAATGATGTGATCCCGTTAATCAAATGACAACTCATGTCTATGGTTAGGAAACATAACCATCTTTGATCAATGAGATAGTCAAGTAGAGGCATACTAGTGAAACTCTGTTTGTCTATGTATTCACACATGTATTATGTTTCCGGTTAATACAATTCTAGCATGAATAATAAACATTTATCATGATATAAGGAAATAAATAATAACTTTATTATTGCCTCTAGGGCATATTTCCTTCACATGGGTGCATATAATCCTCTACAAGACTGAAGTGGAGGATGTCTTCAGACGCTTCGCCAATCAAGCCATGAACAACTATGGCGTCAAGATCAAGCACATCAGGAGTGACAATGGCACTGAATTCAAAAACACCAGCCTCGACACTTATCTTGATACTTTGGGCATCACTCATGAGTTCTTAGCTCCGTACATGCTGCAGCAGAATGGCATCATGGAACGCAAGAACAAAACACTCATTGAGATGGCCCAGACGATGCTCGATGAATATAAGACTCCAAGAAAGTTTTAGCCTGAAGCCATTGATACTGCATGCCATGTCATCAACCGTGTTTATCTTCACAAGCTTCTGAACAAAACATCCTATGAGCTCCTCACTGGTAAGAAGCCAAATGTCAGTTACTTCAGAGTATTTGGTGCCAGGTGCTGGATCAAGGATCCACATCACACTTCAAAATTTGCACCGAAAGCACATGAAGGTTTTATGCTTGGATACGGAAATGATTCGCACTCCTACAGAGTCTTCAAGCTCTTTCACTATAAAGTGGTTAAAACTATGGATGTGCGGTTCGATGATACTAACGGCTCGCAAAGAGAGCACCTGCCTAATGTGCTAGATGAAGTTCCATCTAGTGAATCCATCAAGCTTATGGGAACTGGAGAAATCATACCGTCTGAAGCACAGCCCGAAGATGAACTCATCATCTCTGCACCTGATAAACCTGAAGACAATACTCAGCCTGAAGACAATCCTTCTAACGATGACAATGATCAGTAAGAGCAAAATCTTCGTCCTGTTCATCCTTGTGTTGCAAATGAAGTACAAATTGAGAAAATAATTGATAGCATCAATGCACCTGGTCCACTCACTCGTTCAAGGGCAACACAACTAGCAAATTTCTGTATGCACTTCGCATTCATCTCAATATCTGAACCCAAGAAAGTTGATGAAGCCTTCATGGAACCTGAATGGATTCAAGCTATGCAAGAAGAGCTTCAACAATTTGAGCTGAATAATGTATGGAAACTGGTCAAGCGTCCTGATCCTCGTAAGCACAATATCATAGGCACTAAATGGATATATCGCAACAAGTAAGATGAGCATGGTCAAGTTGTCAGAAACAAGGCTCGTCTCGTTGCTCAAGGATACACTCAAGTTGAAGGAATTGACTTCGATGAAACATTTGCTCATGTGGCTAGGCTTGAAGCTATACGCATACTGCTGGCCTATGCAAATCATCATAACATTCTGCTGTATCAAATGGATGTGAAGAGTGCCTTTCTCAATGGCAAGATTGAAGAAGAAGTGTATGTTGCACAACCGCCTGGCTTTGATGATCCAAAACATCCTGATGTGGTTTATAAGCTCAGCAAGGCACTGTATGGCCTCAAACAAGCCCCTCGTGCTTGGTATGACACACTCAAGGACTTCCTGAAGAGCAAAGGCTTCAAACCTGGTTCCCTGGATCCCACGCTCTTCACGAAGACATATGATGGTGAACTGTTTGTGTGGCAAATATATGTGGATGACATTATCTTCGGCTGCACTAATCAGAAATACAGTGATGAGTTTGGATACATGATGCAAGAGCAATATCAGATGTCCATGATGGGTGAGTTGAAGTTCTTCCTTGGTCTTCAAATACGACAGCAACACAACGGCATCTTCATATCTCAAGAGAAATACCTCAAGGATTGCCTGAAGAAGTTTGGAATGCAAGACTGCAAAGGTTACACGACGCCAATGCCTACCAAGAGTCATCTAGATTCTGACGCCAATGGTAAAGAGTTCGATCAAAAGGTATACCGCTCCATGATTGGTTCTTTGCTTTATTTATGTGCATCTAGGCCAGATATCATGCTTAGTGTTTGCATGTGTGCCCGATTCCAAGCGGCACCAAAGGAATCGCATCACTTAGCTGTGAAGCGAATTCTTCGATATTCGGCTCACACCCCAACACTAGGATTATGGTATCCAAAGGGCTCAGAGTTTGATCTAGTTGGATTCTCGGATGCTGATTATGCTGATGACAAGGTGGATCACAAGTCTACATCAGGCACATGTCACTTTCTGAGACGATCACTTGTATGTTGGTCTTCAAAGAAGCAGAACTGTGTATCTCTCTCCACTGCTGAATCTAAATACATTGCTGCTGGATCTTGCTGCGCTCAATTTCTATGGATGAAGCAAACACTCAAAGACTATGGCATTCATCTGAAGCAAGTGCCACTCTACTGCGACAATGAAAGCGCCATCAAGATCGCCAACAACCCAGTTCAGCACTCGAAGACAAAGCACATTTAGATCCGTCATCACTTTCTCAGAGATCATGTCATGAAGGAAGATATTGATATCATTCACATCAGCACTGAAGAGCAACTGGCAGATATATTTACAAAGCCCTTGGATGAGAAAAGGTTTTGCAAGTTGCGGTGTGAGCTAAATATCTTGGAATCTTCAAATGTCCTGTGGTCATGCACACATCCTAACACTGATGCATGTTGATGACTTAGATGTGCAAACACACGAAGTAACGTATATCTTCAACTAATGAAGACTTACACTCTAAGTGTGAATACATTAACGCGGAATTTGACTTCAGAGGGCCACGATAATTGTGCGCCGTGTCTGAGTCTAATATTTCCTATACGGTGGGTACGCCACCACCAAACTTTTGTTTGGAATACTTCCTGTTGGCGTTACAGTTGCAAAGTCTTCGCATTTTGTTTGTCTTCATTATTAACATGGCTTCATGTTTATCTTCAATGTACTGATTTGGTTTCTGTCCTCTATAACATTCACTTATAGCTATGTCTTCTAGTTGAATCTTTTGAACTAAGTGAATTTGATCGGACCCTGACCTCTCTATGCTCCCATCTTAAGTCTATCTATCCAAATCATATGCATTCTATTCAAGCTGTCGAACGTCTTCTCTGCGTCCTTGTCAGCAGAAGACACAGAGACAAACATTAATCTGTTTTCAATGCTCAATCCTTTTTACCTGAAACCCGGAGAAGTGGGAACAACCACCCAACAATCCAAGCATGCGTGGGAACGTGGAACAACCTCCAATGTGTTGCATGATCGCCACGTGTCCTTCATATGTGAACCGCCAGGGGCACCTGTGTAATAACACTCTGCCGTCCTTGTCCCTATAAATACACGCCTCACCCCAGTCATTATCTCTTTTTCCACTCTCGCACAAACCCTAGCGCCACCGCTAGCCCCCGACGACGTCGGCGACAAAGCGCTTAGCTGCCGCGACCTCACCGACGCCGTCCTCACGCCGGCCGCGGACATCGTCTTCTCTGCCGTCGTCGTAGGCGCCAAGTTAGGGCACGGAAGATCGAACTGCTCGGCCTCCTCTCCCACTCCGTCTAGCAGTTCCTCGTGTGGTAAATAAAACCTCCTTTTACAGTCCTTTTGATCCGATAGATTCATCCTTTTCAACCACAAGTGGTTTCTGTTCCTACAAGTTGGATCTATCTCATTCTGCATCTCATAGCATGCCTAGTATGTTCACTTATGCCTCACAAAGTAGTTAGATTCTTTACTTGTACTTATTCGAGGATTCATACAAATCTAGAACCAACTCTCTACATATGAGTGAATGTCTTCGCACTATGAGGTCAATGTCTTCTAAACTGATTTATCTTCAAAATCTTCTAAGAATGCATATGACCTCTTCCCCTTCCCTCGCATCTCTAATGCTGTCACAGGTACATGTCCGTGGGAGAATCCCTTGGTTCTCATAGTCTGCATTCATTTGCAGAGTTCTTACAGCGTCACATAAATTCTCCTGAAGCCAGTTCCTGTCTGACCAATAGACGGAAGACTTCGACAGTGTTGAAGCCTTTCAGTCTAAACTTCATGAAAACAGAAAAGTCTGCAAGGAAGGGTGGCAGACAGCGCCATGGAAACACCTCAAGATATTTGCCTCCTGACCTCTATGAGCTATACAAGACAGATCCAGAGGAGGACTACAATCAGCGAAAAACCCGAATCCAATGGATTCGAAGATATTGGGCAGAACAATGGTACAAGTACAGGTTCGTAACCCAGGAATATGCTGAGAAGAACGCCATCAAGCGACCCTGGGGAGACATCTTGTACAAAAACCTTCAACCCAGGTCCAGAGCTGAAGCCATTGAACAAGGCTTCTATCCTTGCATGGTCCGTGGACCACAGCCTGCAGATGCAGACCCATCTTCATTGCTATGGTGTCGTGATGACAATCTGTTCAAGCGCAACTTCTAGTTTGCCAAGAACTCAGCCAAAGAAAACAAGAAGTCGCAGGGATTAGACTTCAATCCAGGCCCCTCTGCTCCTCGTGCCGATGGCACACGCGAAGCTGAACCCAATCTTGTTGGGCCCTTCTACAACCTAGAAGGTCTCATCACTCATATTATGGTTCAAGGGACAGTCGTGGATGAACCTGCAGACGACGCTAATTCTGACAAAGCGCCTGCACCACTGAAGCCAAAGAAGCTGAACAAACCTAAAGCTTCAAAGCCTTCCCCTGCATCAAAGGTCTGACGGGTGAAGCCCCTGGCCACCACACCTCCTGCAACCAGTGTGCAGTCTGAAGATCTCTCACGCATCTCCAAGTCTGCCTAGTTGAAAAAGCCCATGCAACCCACTGGTCAAGCACTGACCCCTGCTGCTGTTTTGATAAACGAGAATGAAGCCATTGATCTGTCCAACGACGACGATCTTGGCGATGACGCTCTTGAGCAGTTGATAAAGAGCAAGCAAGAGGCGGAAATCTTCAATGATCTTCCCCTCTTTGATGTGGAAATCTTATACAAGTTTATTGATGAATGGTTTGACAGCCCAGATGCCAGTTTTGATGATCTTCAGCTTCCAATTGGCCTCAGCGTCTCCTTCCATGGAGCCATTGCTCCTGAGCTGGCTCTTGCTCAGAAAATTGTTGAGCTGAAGCATAAGATCGATTATGAAAAGGCTCAGTTCAAGAAGCACATGGCCAAGCTCAATTTTGAATACATTCCGAACTTCAAGGTCATGATGCATGAGCTCAAGGAGGCATTCCACAAGAAATGAGAAGAAGCAAAAGGTTCTTGTGACCGCATGAAGAATCTTGCTGCCAAATGTGTTCCAGGCTACAATGAAGCTGAAAAGCGCAAGGCTTTGGGGCGACCAGGCATCGACCCCAGAATGGCTGCCAAGAAGAAGAAGAAGCAAGTTGTGGCCGAACCAGAAGCATCAAGGCAGGAAGAACCTCGCATTGTATTCCCAGCCAGTATGATAGGCTCGAAGCCTAAGGTCCCCATAGTGGCTTCAGAATTCAAGAAAACTAGAGCAGCTGAAGCCGAAGCTAGAAAGCGCAAGACCAAAGCCACCACTGATGATGCTCCCCCAACCAAGAAAAGGAAAACAAAGAAGAAAGACCAGGCTGCTTCCATAGATCCCCTTGAGGGAGTCCTGGATTAGGGGGTGTTCGGATAGCCGAACTATACCTTCAGCCGGGCTCCTGGACTATGAAAATACAAGATTGAAGACTCCGTCCCGTGTCCGGAAGGGATTTTCCTTGGCGTGGAAGGCAAGCTTGGCGATACGGATGATCAGATCTCCTACCATTGTAACCGACTCTATGTAACCCTAACCCTATCCGGTGTCTATATAAACCGGAGGTTTTAGTCCGTAGGACAACATACACATCAACAATCATACCATAGGCTAGCTTCTAGGGTTTAGCCTCTCTGATCTTGTGGTAGATCAACTCTTGTAATACCCATACCATCAATATTAATCAAGCAGGACGTAGGGTTTTACCTCCATCGAGAGGGCCCGAACCTGGGTAAAACTTCGTGTCCCCTGCCTCCTGTTACCATCCGGCCTAGACGCATAGTTCGGGACCCCCTACCCAAGATCCGCCGGTTTTGACACCGATTGGTGCTTTCATTGAGAGTTCCTCTGTGTCGTCGCCGTCAGGCTCGATGGCTCCTACGATCATCAATGGCGATGCAGTCCAGGGTGAGACCTTCCTCCCCGGACAGATCTTCGTCTTTGGCGGCTTCGCGCTGCGGGCCGATTCACTTGGCCATCTAGAGCAGATCGAAAGCTACGCCCCTGGCTGTCAGGTCAGATTCAGAAGTTTAAACTACACGGCCGACATCCGCGGGGACTTGATCTTTGACGGATTTGAACCACTGTCGAGCGCGCCGCACTGTCACGACGAGCATGATCTAGCTCTGCCGCCGAATAGTGCCCTGGAGGCCACACCCGCATCGGCTCCGACCTCTAGTTTGGAGCCGGCTGTGCCGATCGAGGACGGGCGGTTGAACGCCGCCTCGGGGGCTGCAATCCCAATGGCGGTTGGGCCGAACACGAGCCCCATACTCTGCGAGGCTCGTGACTCCATGGAGCCGGATTCTTCTCCGGACTCCGAACTTTCCGCACCCCTACCGAGCGAATCCGATTGGGCGCCGATCATGGAGTTCACGGCCGCGAACGTCTTTCAGCACTCGCCTTTCGGCGATATCCTGAAGTCACTAAAATCTCTCTCTTTATCAGGAGAACCCTGGCCGGACTACGGTCAGCAAGGTTGGGATTCGGACGATGAAGAAATTCAAAACCCACCCACCACCCACTTGGTAGCCACTGTCGACGATTTAACCGACATGCTCGACTTCAACTCCGATGACATTGACGGTATGGACGCCGATGAAGGAGACGATGAAGAATCAGCGCCTATCGAGCCCTGGAACTCCACCTCATCATATGACGTATACATGGTGGACGCACCCAAAGATGACGGCGAGGAACGGAAGGATGCACCGAAGGATTGTTCCCTCGAAAAGCAGTTAAAGCGGCGACGCAAGCGCCGTCCCAAATCCCGCCTTGATAGAAATAGCGATCACACTGATCCAACGCTGGAGCGGGGCGAACCGCTGCCAGATAACGGCAATCCGGATAATCAAACCGAACAAACAAACCCTATCAATGATAATGGTCCGGACGACACAACGCCGGACAGGCACTCGAAGCAGCAGAATGCCCGTAAAAGGCTCGTCGCCATCGCAAGGAGCCTCAAAAAGCAGAAGCGGAGGCTCAAGGCCGCGCAAAACACGCTCCAGTTTAGATGGAGCAAAATACTCAACACTGCAGCAAGGTACGGCGACAATCGCCCCTCCAAGAGCTACCCAAAGCGGAAGCTGCTACCCGAATTCGATGAGGAGGCCTCAGACCCCCCACAACCAAATATCAAAGCAGCCACCTGGTCGGATAGACGACCCCTCTACCACCACAGAACGGCATTCAACGCCGCTCACAATACAACACGCGACCCATGCGAGGGCTTGCACCCAAAGGACGGTGCAACAAGATCCATCTATGGACCACGCAAGCGCGCCCCAGCATACAATGCAACACAACAAGCATCCGAACAACACGGCACACCCAGCTACAGGGGTGTCGCACACCCCCTATGTTTCACTAATGAGGTGCTGGACCACAAATTCCCAGAGGGATTCAAGCCCGTAAACATAGAGGCATACGACGGAACAACAGACCCTGGGGTCTGGATTGAGCACTATATCCTTCATATACATATGGCTCGAGGGGATGATCTCCATGCCATCAAGTACTTACCTCTCGAACTCAAAGGGCCAGCTCGTCACTGGCTCAAAGGCCTCCCCGAAAGCTCCATTGGAAGTTGGGAAGAGCTCGAAGATGCCTTTCGGGCAAACTTTCAAGGGACTTATGTCCGACCTCCGGACGCGGACGACCTGAGTCACATAACTCAACAGCCCGGAGAGTCAGCCCGAAAGCTTTGGAATAGGTTTCTTACTAAAAAGAACCAGATTGTCGATTGTCCGGACGCCGAAGCCTTAGCGGCTTTAAAGCACAGCATTCGCGACGAATGGCTCGCCAGACACCTCGGCCAAAATAAGCCGAGAACGATGGCCGCATTAACAAACCTCATGACCCGCTTCTGCGCGGGTGAGGACAGCTGGCTAGCCAGATGCAGCACCAGCGACCCTAGTACATCTGAAGTTAGAGATGGAAACGGGAAATCACGACGCAACAGCAATAACAAACGCCGGAATAAAGAAGACAACACGAACGGCACGGCAGTAAATGCCGGATTCAAAGTCCCTCGGCCAAACCAAAATCCGCCCTCCAAAGGCACCAGAGATGAACTGTCCAGCCTCAACAAAATTCTGGACCAAGTATGTCAGATCCATAGTACCCCTAGCAAACCTGCTAATCATACCCACAGAGAATGTTGGGTCTTCAAGCAGTCCGGCAAGCTTAACGCCATACACAAAGGGGAAGATACACCAAGTGAAGACGAGGACGAGCCTCCCAATCAAGACAAGGGGGAACAAAAGAAATTTCCACCCGACGTCAAAACAGTAAACGTGTTACACATGATCAAGAGAAAAAACAATGCGGCACTCCCTAAAAAATATACCCAAGTGCCCATCACCGCGAAGTCCCGCCACTGGTCGTCTCAACCGATCACCTTCGACCATCGTGATTACGCATCAAGTATCCGGCACGCAGGATGGGCTGCACTGGTATTAGACCCAGTAATTGGCGGATACCACTTCACACGAGTCCTGATGGATGGCGGCAGTAGCCTAAACCTAATATATCAGGATACAATCCGCGGGATGGGGTTAGACCCAACACAAATTCGCCATAGCAAAACTACCTTTAAAGGAGTAACGCCAGGCCCAGGGGCTCGTTGTACGGGCTCCCCCGACAACTTCCGTCGCGAGGATTTAACTTTTCACATCGCTCCGTTTAAAAGTGGCTATCAAGCACTACTCAGACGCAAAGCTTTTGCTCGCTTTAATGCAATACCACACTACGCCTCCCTAACACTCAAGATGCTCGGTCCACGTGGCATCATTTTAGTGCACGGAAGTATCAAGCGATCTCTGCGCGCCGAAGAGAGTGAGGCTGCCTTGGCAGCTGCACACTAAAGGCGCCCGGACCAGCAAAAGCATCCAATAGGTCGTCAAGACCTCAGACACAACTAACCAAATCCGGCACCGCTGCTCATATCAAATAAACGGTCACACCCCTATCTTTCAAAAGTACAAGGGGCTCAACGCACGCAGACGAGTGGCGATTTCTTCTTATCTTGAATTATACATGGTTTCTTTAGAAAACTATCCTTTTGCATGACAACCTTTTTACCTAAATTCCTCTCTTTTACAGATGATCGTGCTGCTACACTCGTCCAGGATACGGCACAATGGAGACACAGGCGCAGACGTGCAGTAGGGACCTGATCCAAGGATTCTTTTTAGATTAAGACCCTGCGTAAACCTTTTTTACTGTCTCTTGTTGATACATATCCACTGTTGAGAAGGATGCTGACGTCTTGGCATATGGCCACGCCAGAACAATGCACGTACTTGGACACAAGGGGCTTCTTACAAAGGCCATTCTTCAGGCCTGGTTTATACCACAAATATCGAATACCTTAGGGAGTGTTCGGCGTCGTGAGTTTGGCCCTATATGCATCAGCTCCGAATCATTGTCTTTGGTCAAATGTTGGGTTTGCCCGGCTCCTGTGTTTTGGTGCCTTACGTTCCGCTTTACCGGCTAAGGTAGCACCAGGAGAACTACTGCGATTGTGCCCTGGTTCATCCGGACGAGCGCCTCAGTAGAGAAAGCCGAAAACTGACTGTCATGATCTAGCATGAGATTGGTCAACCACTCGATGACCCATGGGAATGTTAGAATTCCTCCGCCTTAACGAAGGGCCACTTTCCGGCCAGGCATATACGCACCCCGGGATCGGGAGAGTGCGGAGCCACCAGGGGCTATCTAGTAGCCCCACTGTCAAACTCCTATGGCTAAGTGAAAGTGTTAAAGCATTATAGTCTGTTGCCTCGCTCGCTCCGCTATCACCTCCTTAATTGGACCAAGACGTTGGGTTAAGTGTGAACGCGTGTTTCTGCGAACACCTCCGCATTATATGCATGGGGGTTGAAGCCGACGACTGCAATTTCAGGTTATACACATGTATACATAAACGGCCGCCCAGGAGGTATCACATTACTTTCAGGCAAAAGTATAAAAGTAGCCTCATAAAAATTTAAAAAGCATTTCGCTTACAATGAGATTACATGTCAATCAAACATAATATTTTTTGAGCACTGGGTCTCTATCAAACGAGCGCCCTCAAGAACTTCCTCAAAGTAGTGCTCAGCAGCCCTTCGACCTATGGCCGAATCCTGCCCTGCAACAGTGGTAGCATCCATCTTTGCCCAGTATGCTTTAGCACGGGCAAAGGCCATCCGTGTGCCTTCTATGCACGCCGACATCTTCATCGCATTTATGCGCGGCACCACATCGAGGACCTGCTGCACCAAGCTGAAATAGCTGCTCGGTTTTGACCTTTCGGGCCATAGTTGATCCACAACAGACCTCATGGAGAGTCCGGACAACCTATTTAGTTCGGCCCATTCGGCTAATTGGTCCGTCAACGAAAGCGGACGCTCGGGAGAAAGGAATTGCTTCCAAAACAACTGCTCTACTTCACGGTCCGTCTGACTCTGGAAGTACTTGGCCGCATCGGCAGCGCTCGTCGCCAAATCCATATACACATCCTCCGAACTCCACAGCCGATCCAGAGGGGCATACAGTGAATCTCCGTACTTCCTCTGCGGCATAAAGGACTTCCCGGCTACAATATCCCCAGCTTCCCGCAGCTCCTCCTTCTTTGCCCTCATAGCAGAGCGGAGGTCTTTTCCCGTTACAGCAACCTTCTCAAGGTCCGATGCCTTCGCCTGGTTTTCCTTTTCAAGAGCCAGGCAACGGCCTACGGCGGCTTTTAATTCTACAGCCATATTGGCCATCTTCTTCCAGCTCTCGCCATGTGCGGCCTTCTCGGCTCGCAACTCTTCGGCCGCCTTCAAAGCAACCGCATTACCCAATCTTGCTTGTTCCTTGGCTCGGGCAAGTTCCGCCCGCAAGGCTTCAACAGTGGTAGCTCCATCTGCAGTCATAACATGTTAAAAACATTGGCATCATACTCTTCCTATTTGGCGTTTACCAGACAAGGATACTTACCCTGCGCCTCGTCAAGCCTTCTGTTAACAAGCTCGATGTCGGCATCTGCCGCATCCAACCGCCGTTCTAAATGGGCAAACTGGCTAGTCCGGCTGGCCACCGGAGCTTCCATCTCCTGCACATAAAGGCAGTATGGTTATTACCTGGGAATATGATCCTCCATTCGTCATCGTTTCCGACGACAACCAGAGTCTCAGGGGCTACTATCTACACAGGGCACACCTAGCATGTGCAGGACTATTACACATTCCTTTTCACGTACCTCAAAGCCTATCAGTAGACTCATAAAAGCTTCATGCAATCCGCTTTCAGCGGACGATATCCTCTCCATCACCATATTCATCAGCACACGGTGATCATCTGAGATGGCCGCTCGCCCCACCAACTCCCTCAGAACGTCCGATCGCACACTAGACGGCGCCGGACTCTTTTGTCTACCCTCTTCGGGAGCCGGACACTGGGAGCCTCGGGGATCAATTGGATCACCTTCTGGCCTCTCCGCACTCGGAGAGGCCCTTCGCGACGACACTTCAGGGTCGCCCGCTTCCAGAGCGGAGGAGTCCGGAGGAGGCGTCTCGCTCTCCATCATCTCTGGAAGAAGATCCCTCGAAGACGAGCTCATTTGAGAGGGGCTAAGGCCCGAACTGCACAAATATATGCGGTGGTTATTTTCTCAGAAGAAAAACATGGCATATCTGTACTATTAAAGTTTTCGGGTCACTTACGACTCCCGGGAGAATTGATCCCCCCGCGGACTTTGTGCGGCAGCACCGCCCCCCAAGGTAGGGCCCCGGTAGAAGATTTCTTCTCTCGTTTGGAAGCTTCGGCTTCCGAATTCCCGGGCGCGGTCCTTTTCCTTTTCCGGTCGTCTTCCTTTGTGGAGACGCTCGCTCCCTCGGTTAGAATAGGCAGCATTGGGGGCCCGCGTCCGCCCGCATTACCCTCCACAGTATCTTCCTTCAAGGGATCCGGGCAAGGTATGGTCTGGAGCATCTTTTCCAATACTGGATTCTCCAAACCCTCAGGGAGGGGGGCCGAACACCGAATCAACTTCGCCTTTGTTAACCAGTCCTGGTCGAAAAAGCAAACTCTCAATAACTTCGTAACGAAGGAAAGATAATATGTTTGGCCGGAAGATTCTTTACCTGTTCGGCGGCGCGGTTACTGCTCAGGCCCACGTCCTCGGTGATTTCCGGACACTCTACTTGATGTCCGAAGAATGACTTATACATATCCTCGTGCGTCAGGCCGAGAAAATTTTGAATGGCACGCGGACCCTCGGGATTGAACTCCCACAAGCGAAGGGGCCGACGTTTGCAAGGCTGGACTTGACGAACCAGCATAACTTGTATTACCGCGACCAAACTGAGATCTCCGTTGAAGAGATCTCGAATGCGGCTTTGCAGTAAAGGCACGTCCTTGGCTGGACCCTAGCTCAGTCCTCTACTGATCCATGACATCAGTCGTGGTGGAGGGTGTCGGTGTCAAAACCGGCGGATCTTGGGTAGGGGGTCCCGAACTGTGCGTCTAGGCCGGATGGTAACAGGAGGCAAGGAACACGATGTTTTACCCAGGTTCGGGACCTCTTGATGGAGGTAAAACCCTACGTCCTGCTTGAATAATATTGATGATATGGGTAGTACAAGAGTAGATCTACCACGAGATCAAGGAGGCTAAACCCTAGAAGCTAGCCTATGGTATGATTGTTGTATCATGAAGTTGTTCTATGGACTAAAACCCTCCGGTTTATATAGACACCGGAGAGGGTTAGGGTTACACAAAGTCGGTTACAATGGTAGGAGATCTTGAATATCCGCATCGCCAAGCTTGCCTTCCACGCCAAGGAAAGTCCCATCCGGACACGGGACGAAGTCTTCAATCTTGTATCTTCATAGTCCTGGAGTCCGGCTGAAGGTATAGTCCGGCTACCCGAACACCCCCTAATCCAGGACTCCCTCAGTAGCCCCTGAACCAGGCTTCAATGACGACGAGTCCGGCACGTAGATTGTCTTCGGCATTGCAAGGCGGGTTCCTCCTCCAAATTCTTCATAAAAGTTTGTAAACACCAAGAGTAGTGTCCGGCTCTGCAAAATAAGTTTCCATGTATTACCACAGAGAGAATAATATTAACACAAATCTAATCCGCTGACGTATTCCACAGCGTGACATCACACTACGGCCAAGCCTTTATTCGAATCGTTTTCACTTTTCCACCTTAGCGTGTTTTGCGAGGCGGTTTCCTTGGCACGTCTTGTCAAAGCAGAGATCGTGTCCTCCATTTACGGGATTCTCATCAATGCAGACGTGGGTAACCCAACCGCGCCATTTATCACGGCGCTTGGGAGGCAAAGTGAGTTTTACTAGGCTGGTGGGGACGCATAGTCGCATCCGCTCATATAAGGGGATAAGGATCCACCTTTTTACCTACTCCTTCTTCCTCCTTTGCCTATCCCTCTTCTGCGCACCCGAGCTCCAGCGCCCAAGCCCGCACTTCCTACCTCAACCTTCTCCAACAATGTCCGGAGCGGGAGGCAAGAGGATGGTCTCCTCCGTCAGGAGGGTCATGTCAAAAGGCTGAGGAAGGCCGGATACCTGTCCAAAGACATCGCGCACCGGCTTCCTGAGGAGGGGCAGCTTCTCCCCACCCCAAGGCCCCATGAGAGGGTAGTATTTCTTCCCCACTTCCTCCGCGGACTGGGTTTTCCTCTCCACCCATTTGTCCACGGGCTCGTGTTCTACTATGGCCTAGATTTCCACAATCTGGCCCCGAACTTCATCCTCAATATCTCGGCGTTTATCGTCGTGTGCGAGGCTTTCCTCTGCATCCGCCCCCATTTCGGCCTCTGGCTCAAGACCTTCAACGTCAAGCCAAAGGTGGTGCGCGGCAACCAGGTGGAGTGCGGAGGTGCCATGGCGGGCAAAATAGCCAATGTCCTATGGCTCGAGGGCTCCTTTGTGGAGACCTTGAAGGGGTGGCAGTCAGGATGGTTTTACATCACCGAGCCACGTGATCCGAAGTGGATCGCAGCCCCTGAATTCCAATCCGGACCCCCTACGCGGCTCACGTCCTGGAAGGAGACGGGCTTGTCGTGGGCGACGAAGGAGAGGTGACCGGACTGCAAAAATGCATCCAGTCCCTAGTGAACAAGCAGCTCAAGCTTGTCAACGTAGTCCATGTCATGCTCGTCCACCGGATCCTTCCGTGTCAAGAATGGGACTTCAATTTGTGGGAGTTCAACCCGGCGCAGCACCGAACTCTGAGTAGGCTCTTCGACACGATGTACGAAGATGTCTGGAAGGGGCTAACCAAAGGCGCCGAGGCTCCCACATCCACCTCCGAAGACCGTGGATTTAGCTCGCAGCGTCCTGCTGGCGAGGTAAAATATTTTCATCTTTTACAGGATGTTAAGTTTTCTTCATAGTTTGACTCTATGCGGGATCTAAACTCCCTCACCTTTGACGGGATTGGCAGGCGAAGTCCGGACTGATTAACTGTCTGGCTCCCTTGCCCGAAGACCCAGCCCCTGCTCTCCTAGTGAAACTGCTGGTTCCTGCACCTTATGTGGTGCCGGAGAATAAGGCCAAGAAGAAGAAGGCCACGGGGACTCGAAAGAGTTCCCGGCATATGGTGGTGTCGGATTCGTCGTCCGACGAGTCCGAGACGCACTCCTCCCGTGAAGACGAGGAGGAAGAAAAAACCTCCCCCCCTCCAGCGGGAGGAGGAAAGAAGAGGAAGGCCGCCCCAGTAGGGGAGGCCGAGGGGTCCAAGAAGAGGAAAACCCCTCCGCCGAACTACGCCCCCGACGCCGACGAGGACGAAGAGGAGTGGCCGGACAGGGCCAAGCGTTCGGCGAAATCGTAAGTGTTCGGATACCAGAGTAACTCATGATATTCCTTTTGTTGCACAACTTTCCCTAATGTTGAATATAATCATGCAGCCCGCCCAAGGACGGGCTCGACGAGTCGTCGAGCGGCTCCCTGGATTCATCGGACATGAATTCAGTTCTGCCCACTGCCTCCCCCTATGCTGCGGATGACGCCGAAGTGGCGTCGTGACAAGCTCCGGGGCAAGAGGAGGTGGTCCAGGAGGAGCCGCGAGGCGACCTCCCGGACTCCAGGAGTAAAGGGGACAAGACCCCCCAGGGCTCCAAGTCCGGCTTTAAGCCAGACACCGCGCCGGAATCATCAATGGTTCCGGACCGCGGCAGGCGAACTCCTTCCAAGAGGAGCAAGCCTATTGAGCCGGCGTCCTCCATCCAACCGGAGGCGCCGGACAATCTGTTGGAGGTGCTTAAGGGCGCCTCCATCGACGAGGAGCACTGTGCCATCATGAGTACGGTGGTCCAGAAGGTTTGGTCCGCCCAAAGCGGACTTACTGAAGCTTGTACTAGCCTTCTAACAGGCTTCGAGGTAAGCAGAAGTATGTAAAAATATTACCGCATAGACAGTAGCCCCTGATGCTCTGTTTGGCATTCAGAAAGAAAAGCCGAATAGAGGATCTATTAAATATCGTAGGAGTCTAACTAAAAAGGAGTCAATATACGTATGCAGGCTTCGCTGCTGGCCACCGCCGCACTGACTGCGGAGGTGGATGCCCTGAAGCAGGGCCTCGAGCGGACCCAGCAAGAGCTCGGCCTTGCCAAACGGCAGCTCGAGGAGAAAGAAGGTAAGAGATACCTTATAGAAAAAATGCCTATAAGAAGACGCAGTTGCAAAAAATGACAGGAGTATACTGCTTATTGTAGGGGCCACAACTGAGGTGGCGACCCTCAAGCAGGCGCTATCCGAGGCCAAGAAGAGAGCGGCCACGGAGCGCGCCGAGCGGGAGAAATTTGAGGTGCAGGTCGGCGAGGTGCAGCAAGAGCTTCAGGCTCTCATGAAAAAACATGAGAGTTTGGAGCTCGACTCGAAGATGCGAGCGTCCGAGCTTGCTGCAGCCCTTAAAACTGCCAGATCTGCCAAGGCCAAAGCCCAGAAGGCCCTCCAGGAATTGGATGCGGTGAAAAAGATAGTGGCGGGTAAGCCATTCTCTATGCAAAGCAGACATATAAAAGTAAACTACTTGTTACTTACCCGAATCCGGAGCTCTCCAGGGGTATTCGCAGATCTTCCCCGCAGCGTATCCGATGCCGCTGCATTCTACCGAGCCGAGGAAGGCAGCTCGACGAAGAAGGTGTTCTGGTCTCAGTACGCTGAGGCCGGACACCCTGTGCCCTTGAGCGACCAGCTGAAGTAGCTGGTCAAGCTCCACAAGGCAGCCGAATAGGCCCTGAAGGGCTTCATAGTTCGGTTGTGGCCTGGAGAGGCCCTGCCTGGGAGCTACTTCGGACTGGTGCGGCAGCTGGTGGAGGCTTGTCCAAGGCTCGAGGTCATCAAGCGCTCCGTCTGCATCGAAGGTGCCCGTAGGGCCCTTGCCCGTGCAAAGGTGCACTGGGGTAAGCTGGATGGTGAGAAGCTTGTGAGGGACGGGCCGCCGTCGGGGAATGAGCATCGCAAGCCTGAGAACTATTACAAGGATGTTCTGGCTGGTGCCCGCCTTATGGCGGATGAATGCACCAAGGATGTAATTTTTGAATGAACTCACTCATGTTATCCTGTGCGCTGAAAACTTGTTCATATGCGCTAAGCAATGCTTGAATTTAAAATATTACTTTCTGTGCGGCCGTTTATCAAAAAATTGAGAGATGGCCAGTCGTCGGCTTCTGCCCCCATGCCACTAGTGCTGGGGTGTTCGGGATAAACCTGAGCGCTCTTTTTCCCATGATTGGGTCCGTCGAGGGAGGCGCTCAGCACAACGAACAAGGCAATCGGACTATAATGCTTGAACACTCTCGCTTAGCCATAGAACTCTATAATTTTAAATTTCGGCGAAGCCCCTAGTATTCGGAAGACCGAGTTCGGGGCGCTATCCACGCCTTGGCCGGACAAAGCCGGTTCCTCGCTCGAAGCGGCATAAGTCTTTAAGGACTCGAAAAACCTCTCGAACAGCGACCGGTCTCTCGCCCCATCATGACAGTCAGTTTTAGCTTTCTCTACTGAGGTGCTCAGCCCAGCTCAACTGGGGCACAATCGCAGTAGTTCTCCTAGTGCTACCTTAGCCGATATAGCGGAATGTAAGGCACCAAAACATAGGAGCCGGGCAAACCCAACTATTGACACAAATCATGATTCGGAGCCGATGCATATAGTGCTATAAGTTCAGGGTGCCGCACTTGTGAAAGTGTACGGACTTCTCACGCCATGTTGATGGGTACTGAAGCCCCTGGCGTATTTTTGCCGTACCACAGTGTACGGATGCAACATGTTATTGATAAACATATATATAAGAAGAGGATAATGCAAAAAAAATAGACAAAAAGCTATGCATTGTTTATAGAAAGGCTGCTATGAAAGCGGAACGATACAAATAGTGCGATAAGCAAAAGAAATTGGACTATTTAACATGTCCTGGCCAGGGGCAGGCCGCGGAATTGTATTAAAAAACAGGTATACTGCTTGCAATAGAGACCACCTGGAATTCCATAATGTGGCGTGGCTTGTCTGCTTTCCTGGATCTTGCATCGTTTGTGCGGAAGTTGAATTGTCGAACAGGTCATCCGAAGTATGGAGTCCTGAGAGTAAGAGAAAAAAAGAAAAAAAAGGAATTCGGCAGCCCCTGGTGCGGTTTAAGCCGTATTTCGGGCCTGCCGTGATAGTGCCCCTTCCCCTGTGCCCATGGTATTTCAAGAGCGTAGTTATGTACGTGAAGCACTGGTTTCGCTATATCGCGAGGGCTAGGGTTGGGGCCGCATTGCTAGGCTAGCTCAGAACGTGCCAGGCGGTCTTGTTGTAGGGTACTTCGGGCGCGCTTGACAGTGTCCGGCTTTTTGAAGGCCGAACTAGAGAACTACCTAGAGAGGCTGCCTTGTACTTTTGCTGCGAGCGCTGCCGTGTGCTCCTCCGTTCGAAGGGAGCGTTCAGTGTTCCCATTGACCGTGATTACTCCTCTAGGGCCTGGCATCTTGAGCTTGAGGTATGCATAGTGCGGTACCGCGTTGAATTTTGCGAATGCGGTTCGCCCGAGCAGTGCGTGATAGCCACTACGGAATGGGACTATGTCGAAGATTAACTCCTCGCTTCGGAAGTTAACCGGAGATCCGAAGACCACTTCCAGTGTGACTGAGCCTGTACAGTTGGCTTCTACACCTGGTATGACGCCTTTAAAGGTCGTTTTGGTGGGCTTGATCCTCGAGGGATCTATGCCCATTTTTCGCACTGTATCCTGGTAAAGCAGGTTCAGGCTGCTGCCGCCGTCCATGAGGACTCTTGTGAGATGAAATCCGTCAATGATTGGGTCTAGAACCAATGCAGCGAAGCCGCCGTGGCGGATGCTAGTGGGGTGGTCCCTTCGATCAAAGGTGATCGGGCAGGAGGACCATGGGTTGAACTTTGGGGCGACTGGCTCTATCGCATATACGTCCCGTAATGCACGCTTCCGCTCCCTCTTGGGGATGTGGGTTGCGTATATCATGTTCACCGTCCGCACTTGCGGGGGAAATCCCTTCTGTCCACTGTTGTTCGGCAGCCTGGGCTCCTCCTCGTCATCGCTATGCAGCCCCTTGTCTTTGTTTTCGGCTCTTAACTTGCCTGCCTGCTTAAACACCCAACAGTCCCTGTTGGTGTGATTGGCTGGCTTTTCGGGGGTGCCATGTATCTGGCACAAGCGGTCGAGTATTCGGTCCAAACTGGACGGGCCCTGAGTATTTCTTTTGAATGGCTTTTTCCGTTGACCGGATTTGTAGCCTCGGAATCCGGCATTAACTGTCGTATCCTCGTTGCTGTCGCTGTTAATGCGGCGCTTTTGTTTGTTCTGACGCGACCTGTCGCTTTTGTCCTTGGTATTCGAATTACCAGGGTTCTTGGTTAAATTGTTGCTGCGAGCTAGCTAGCTGTCTTCTCCCGCGCAAAAGCGGGTCATGAGTGTCGTGAGGGCTGCCATAGATTTCGGCTTTTCCTGTCCCAGGTGCCGGGCAAGCCACTCGTCACGGATATTATGCTTGAAGGCCGCTAAGGCCTCTGCTTCTGGACAGTCGACTATCTGGTTTTTCTTTGTTAGGAACCGTGTCCAGAATTGCCTGGCTGATTCCTCTGGCTGCTGAATTATGTGGCTTAGGTCATCGGCGTCCGGTGGTCGCACATAAGTGCCCTGGAAGTTGTCAAGGAATGCGGCTTCCAGGTCCTCCCAAGAACCGATTGAGTCTGCTGGCAAGCTGTTAAGCCAATGTCGGGCAGTCCCTTAAGTTTGAGTGGGAGGTATTTGATGGCGTGTAGATCATCACCGCGGGCCATGTGGATATGAAGGAGATAATCCTCGATCCATACCGCGGGATCTGTTGTGCCATCGTACGATTCGATGTTTACAAGTTTGAAGCCCTCAGGGATTTTATGATCCATTACTTCATCTGTGAAGCATAGTGGGTGTGCGGCGCCTCTGTATTGGGCTATATCACGACGCATCTCGAAGGAGCTTTGTCTGTTGAGTTCGGCCCGGTCGGATTTATTGCATCCGGAGTGACGATCACCGTCACGTGCCGTGGGGCGCCTGCGCGATCCGTAGATCGATCTTGTTTGCCTTGCCTTGTCCTCCAGTATGTCGTGCAGGTCGGGCGCATTTTCCCGTGCCTCAGTATGCTTGACGCGGCGTCGGGGCATGGCTTGAGCGGAGGGCCAAGAGGCCTCTCTGTCACGACCACGAGGTGGCCGGTCGGCCATGTCATGCGCTGGTGACGTAGGTGCTTCCTCCTCTAGTCGAGGTAGCAGCCTGCGCTTTGGGTAACTCTTAGAGGGGCGTTCGAGTTCATACTCTTCGGTCGCAAGGACTTCAGTCCATCTGTCAGCTAGCAAATCCTGATCAGCTCTAAGCTGTTGCTGCTTTTTCTTGAGGCTCCTTGCCGTGGCCATAAGCCTGCGTTTAAAACGCTCTTGTTCGGCGAGATCCTCTGGCACGACGAACTCGTCGTCGTCGAGGCTTGCCTCATCTTCGGAGGGAGGCGTATAATTATCGTCCTCAACCTCTTGGTCCGCCGCACTCTCGTGAGGGCTGGCTTCTCTGTCCTCCTGTGCTGAATCTTGCTGGAGGGGGTGTTCTTCGGCGCTATCCGGAGTAGTATTATCTCCCTTGCCGGAATCGCCATTTTTGCTTTGGCGGGATTTAGAGCGGCGCCGCTGACGCCGGCGCTTGGGCTGTTTCTTAGAGGTATCGTCCCCCGCTGTTCCATCGCCATCTCCATCCTTTGGAGTGTCCACCATATATATGTCATATGATGAGGTGGCCTTCCAGCGCCCTACAGGTGCTGGTTCTTGTTCGTCTCCTGCATCGTCGTCCATGCCGTCGATGTCTTCGGAGACGAAGTCAAGCATGTCGGTTAAGTCGTCGACAGTGGCTACCAAGTGGGTGGTGGGTGGGTTTTGAATTTCTTCATCGTCCGTATCCCAACCTTGCTGACCGTAGTCCGGCCAGGGCTCTCCTGATAAAGAGAGAGACTTTAGAGAATTCAGGATGTCGCCGAAGGGCGAGTGCTGAAAGATGTCCGCGGCGGTGAACTCCATTATTGGCGCCCAAGCGGGTTCGATCGGCAGGGGCGCGGGGGGCTCGGAGTTCGGAGAGGAATCCAGCTCCTCGGAGTCACGGGCCATGCGGAGTGCGGGGCTGGAGTTCGGCTCGATCGCCTTTGAGATCGCAGCCCCTGAGGCAGTGTCCGACCGCTGATCCTCGATCGGTGCAGTAGGCTCGGAATCAATGGTCGGAACCGATGTGTGTGCGGCCTCCAAGGCGCTGTTTGGCGGCAGAGCTATATCATGCCCATCGAGACAGTGCGGCGTGCTTGGCTGTGGCTCGAATCCGTCAAAGATCAAGTCCCCGCGGATGTCAGCCGTGTAGTTTAGGCTTCCAAACATGACCTGATGGCCAGGGGCGTAGCTTTCGATCTGCTCAAGGTGGCCAAGCGAATTGGCCCGCAGTGCGAAGCCACCGAAGATGAAGATCTGTCCGGGGAGAAAAGTCTCACCCTGGACCGCATTGCTGTTGATGATCGAAGGAGCCATCAGGCCCGAAAGCGACGACACAGAGGAACTCTCAATGAAAGCACCAATGTCGGTGTCAAAACCGGCGGATCTCGGGTAGGGGGTCGCAAACTGTGCATCTAGGCCGGATGGTAACAGGAGGCAAGGAACACGATGTTTTACCCAGGTTCGGGCCCTCTTGCTGGAGGTAAAACCCTACGTCCTGCTTGATTAATATTGATGATATGGGTAGTACAAGAGTAGATCTACCATGAGATCAAGGAGGCTAAACCCTAGAAGCTAGCCTATGGTATGATTGTTGTATGATGAAGTTGTTCTATGGACTAAAACCCTCCGGTTTATATAGACACCGGAGAGGGTTAGGGTTACACAAAGTTGGTTACAATGGTAGGAGATCTTGAATATCCACATCGCCAAGCTTGCCTTCCACGCCAAGGAAAGTCCCATCCGGACACGGGACGAAGTCTTCAATCTTGTATCTTCATAGTCCTGGAGTCCGGTTGAAGGTATAGTCCGGCTACCCGAACACCCCCTAATCCAGGACTCCCTCAGAGGGCCCGAGCGAAAAACGGGGGCGGCCGCCCACTTGGCACTTCTAGGAGTCGTGATGTAGAACCACTCCTGTTGCCACAATGCAAACACCTCTGGGATGGAACCTTTGGGCCACGAAGCTCCCGTCATCTTGCGTATTGAGGCGCCTCCACACTCTGTATGTTGCCCTTCGATCACCGTCGGCTTTACTTCAAAGGTCTTGAGCCATAAGCCAAAGTGGGGGGTAACCCAGAGGAAGGCCTCGCATACGACAACAAAAGTCGTGATATGCAGGAAGGAGTCCGAAGCTAGATCATGGAAATCTAGCCCATAATAAAACATCAAGCCCCTGACGAAAGGATTCAGTGCAAAACCTAGACCCCGGAGGAAGTGGGGGACGAACACAACGCTCTCGTTGGGTTTGGGAGAGGGGACGGCCTGCCCCCGGGGAGGCAGCCGATGCGATATTTCGGCGGTTAGGTACCTGGCCTCCCTCAACTTTTTGATGTCTTCTTCCGTGACGGAGGAGGGCATCCATCGGCCTTGAAGGCTGGATCCGGACATGACTGAAGGTTCGGAGCACCTGATCTGAGCTTTGGGCGTTTGAGCTTGGGGCGGGGGAAGGATTCGATTGAGCACGGGAGGGAAAAGTAAAAGTTTTGCCCCTTTATAAAGAGGGTGGATATCAAGCGTCCTCCCCGTGTCCGTTTGGACTTGCCTATGATCTAGGAGTCCTAGAAGCAGTTGGGTTACCCACGCCCATATTGATGAGAATCCCGTAATGAGGGGACATGATCTCTGCTTTGACAAGACGTGCCAAGGAAACCACCTTGCATAACGCGCTGAGGTGGGATAGTGAAATGATTTGGATAAAGGCTTAGCCGTGGCGTGTCGCACCACGGAATACGTCAGCAGATTAGATTTTTGTTAATATTATTATTCTCTCTATGGCAATATGTGGAAACTTATTTTGCAGAGCCGGACACTATCTTTGTGTTTAAGATCTTCTATGAACTATTTGGAGGAGGAACTCGCCTTGCAATGCCGAAGACAATTTGCGCGTCGGACTCGTCGTCATTGAAGCCTGGTTCAGGGGCTACTGAGGGAGTCCTGGATTAGGGGGCGTTTGGATAGCCGAACTATACCTTCAGCCGGGCTCCTGGACTATGAAAATACAAGATTGAAGACTCCGTCCCGTGTCCGGAAGGGATTTTCCTTGGCGTGGAAGGCAAGCTTGGCGATACGGATGATCAGATCTCCTACCATTGTAACCGACTCTATGTAACCCTAACCCTATCCAGTGTCTATATAAACCGGAGGGTTTTAGTCCGTAGGACAACATACACATCAACAATCATACCATAGGCTAGCTTCTAGGGTTTAGCCTCTCTGATCTCGTGGTAGATCAACTCTTGTAATACCCATACCATCAATATTAATCAAGCAGGACGTAGGGTTTTACCTCCATCGAGAGGGCCCGAACCTGGGTAAAACTTCGTGTCCCCTGCCTCCTATTACCATCCGGCCTAAACGCACAGTTCGGGACCCCCTACCCGAGATCCGCCGGTTTTGACACCGACACCCCTTCTTGTCGAGCCAATTTCTGTTGCTCGTCCTGCGTCTGAACATCGTGAACGTCGTCTGGTACTTCATGAGCCTGCTTCCACAGAGGCTCCTGAAGATGAAGAGAATCCAGCTGTTGACCCCACCACAGCTGAAGACATTGGTCCTCACGACAATGTTGAAGATGATGAAGTCCTTCCTCGGATCAAGCACAATTTGGTATCATCGCCTGTTCTCACAAACAGCGAACTCATCAACATTGGTCGTCCATTGACGCCAATTGCTCAGGATGACTCATGGGCTGATCACCCTCAAGAATCCCCTCGTGCTGAAGAAACACCAGTCACTTCCCCACCATAGGTCACCACTCTGGTGATTGACAGTGAAGACTTTGAGGCCCAACCAACTCCATCTCCACAGGCGTCGCCAGCATTTCGCAGGCTTCGCAAAGGACCAAGGCCACAGGTCACATTGTCAAGTGTTCCAGAAGGAGAAGAGCGCCAATCTGTCTCACGCGAAGTCTTTCCTGAAGCCTCTCCTACTGTGAACATCCCTGAATCTGAAGCCAAAGCAGCTGAAGATATTCTGGCTGCATCAGCCGATGAAGAAGAAGAACCATGTGATGAAGAAAGAGTTGCTACACCCTCGTCCAACCCTGAAGTTGTTCTCGAGGACAACGTGTCTGACCCTCCAGCTCCTGAAGTGGAGGTTACCAATACTGAGGTGGCCACCAACATCAACACTAAAGCCAATGATGTTGTCATGGCTGAAGCTAATGTGGCGCCTGAAGCTAATGTGGTGCCAGAAGTGAATGCACCTGAAGCCAATGCAGCACCCAAAGCAAATCCGTTGCCTGAAGCCAATGCTTCTGCTCCTGTACCTCCTCCAAGGCCACACACCATCGAGCAAGCATATGATCATGGACAGCTTGTTACCATCCGCTGACCAATCCTGGTTCCTCCGCCTGCTCCCGGACCTCAGTTTGCCTATCACGTGGAGCACATGCCTCAGGTCCCACTACTAGGGAAAACCTTATACACATAATGTTACCAGTAGCGCTTGTTAAAATGAGGCGCTACTGCTACTTAGTAGTAGCGCGTCTGCTAGAACGGCG
Organism: Triticum aestivum; assembly: GCF_018294505.1. Lineage (NCBI taxonomy): Eukaryota > Viridiplantae > Streptophyta > Magnoliopsida > Poales > Poaceae > Triticum > Triticum aestivum. The sequence goes on along the minus strand of NC_057800.1, from coordinate 503,645,478 downwards.
CTACTGTTACCCGCTTAGCAGTAGCGCGGCAGGAATAGAATGCGCTACTACTATAATTGCCACACCGTTCCCGACATGCTAGGTATAGTAGTAGCGCCCTTCTATGAACAACGCTACTACTACGGATTTTAGTAGCAGCGTGTTTTGCCTCCCCACGCTACTGTTAAAGCTATTTTCACCTAACCCCTCGCGTGGCCTGATTCCCTCTCCTCTGCTTCCTCCCTCAATTCTCCTCTACTATTCCTCGTCGCCTCCGCCTCGCCACCGTCTCCCCCGACCCCGCCTCGCCGTCGTCTCCCCCGACCCCGCCTCGCCGCCGTCTCCCCCGACCCCGCCTCGCCGCCATCTCCCCCGACACTGCCTCGCCGCCGTCTCCCCCGACCCCGCCTCGCCACGCCTCGGTGCCGCCGTCTCCCCCGACCCCATCTCTCTCCCCGCCCTCTGTAAGCACTCTCCCCTTCCAATCCCTCTTCTCTGCTTAGTATGAACCCTAGCTATTTAGTGCTAGTTAGTATGAACCCTAGGCTATTTTTAGTGCTAGTTAGTTAATTACTTATATGGTAATTAGGGCAGTAGTTCCTAGGTACTAATTAGTTAGTAAGAACTAGGTACTAATTAGGTATTAGTTTATTTTTATTTATAGTAAGTTTATTTTTAGTAAGAACTAGTTGAATTAATAGAACTTGTTAGTAAGAACTTGTTGCTATTTTTTTAGTTAAAGCAATTTTTCTCGCATCGACGTGGACGATGCCTATCCCGCATCCTCGTCGTCGAGTCAGCGGAGGACGACACCTGCTTGACCAGATGGGCCATGTCCGGGACTGGGCTCCGCCGGGGTGGTACTGGGAGGCGCTACCTACTGGGGGCGCAGGTTGGTGAGGAGCCAGCCTGTCGTTGACCGAACCTTCTTTGGTGGCGGTCGCATGGGCCAGTGACGGTCCAGAGACTCGAGGACTCCGCGGAGGTGGTGCGTCACCGTGTTAGTGAGGAGGACGCACATGTCCGTCGCTACTTGTTTGCGTTGGAGCACAGGTTCTCCAATACCTGGCAGGTTCTCCAGGGATCTCACTGGAGTTATGATCCCGTGATGGTTCCTTCTCTGTGGGTGTCCACCGCCCGCGCCGATACCCGTCGTGTGCTAGGGTTTTAGTTGTATTAGTGATGTTATATGTATGACACTATTTGGGATGTATTAGTGATAATATTCGACGATGTACGGACGCATGAGATGATTTACTTTTGCTTATTGAATGCATGTTAATTTGAGTCCTATAAGATATTTTGAAATGTATATCTTGTGTTGCTCAATATCCAAGTGGCCGGTCATGTTTGCAGGTTACACCTCCGAGTGGCCTATGTTTTGCCAGAGTGTTGATTCATTTCCGTTCCGGCAAATTTCAGGCGCTCGATATGTCCTATTTTAGCAAAGGTCATGCCGGATTTTTCCGTGAATTTTGGCATGACTTGTGCCAGAATATGTAGGAAATATCGAGTGCCCCGGATTTGTGTGTTGAGTATCCCGGTAGTTGTCTTCGAATGATTTTCAATTAATGTTTTAACTATGAACATAGGAAATGTCTGATGACGAAAAGGATTTCGGTATTTGCAAATACTGCGAAGACGAGCGTGGCCTCTACGATGGAATCTTCCTAGATGATGATAGGCGCTTCAACATCAAGCTGGACGAGAACTTCGAAGTGGATACAGTAAGTCACAACGACAAGTCTTTTTTCGTAATTAAGCATGACATCTGCTTCAACTTATATTTTTTTACTATTGTACTAGCGTATCCCCTGCCATGCAAGAGTTTTTGTATTGGATAAGATAGGTTTCAGTCATACTATGGAGGTAAAGAAAGTTTACTTGAAGACCGAGCATGGTTATATTTTCCACGCAAAATTATACAATTCAGACGACTACACCTATTTTGGATGCAAAACATGGCGAGCACTATGCAAGACTTATGCATTTGAGCTTGATATGGTTATCACCCTTGATATTCGTCCGGAAGATGATATTGAAGGTAATACCGACATCTGGGTCGATGTGCAGACGCCTCCAGTTATACCATTATGTAAGTTTCTCAACCATATTTATGTCTTTGATATTGTTTATTCAAAAATAGTTGACAACTAATTTGTATTGTCAGCTTATTTCGGTGCAAGCAAACATGTCCAGGGCTTGGTAGACAAGACCTACTACTGTCCCGAGGCTGAACTCAACTGCGAGGAGCTAAGTCATTATGTTTCATGGCTTGAGGATCTTGATACTGTCAAGACAAATTTTCTTCCTGCATTTAGAAATCTTAGTACTGAAAACGTGCGACCAATAGTGTTCGTAATGAACTACGGTCACATCTATCTAGGAAGGATGGTAAGATTTTTACTATTTGTCCTCAGTGCATCTTTTCCATACATTATTTTTGAAGATAAACTTCATTGCTAAGTATGTTACCATACGATGTTCTTCAACAGGGACTCCCAATGAATGTTGTGCCTTATGGGGTCGAGACTAAAGGTACCATGAGTATTATTAGCTTACGGCCAAGATATCCTACATATTACTTTAGTGCATTCAAGATTAGCGACGGATGCTTAATAGTGCAAGACTAGACAAAATGTGTGATGGAGAAGCGCAGAGAAGTACTAGGGGACAGCAAACAGATGCGCTACCCACGATTAGGAGACAGGTTCATCTGCATGCTCCAACTATTGGGGAACGTAGTAATTTCAAAATTTTCCTACGCACACGCAAGATTATGGTGATGCATAGCAACGAGAGGGGAGAGTGTTGTCTACGTACCCACGCAGACCGACTGCGGAAGCGTTGACACAACGTAGAGGAAGTAGTCGTACGTCTTCCCTATCCGATCGATCCAAGCACCGTTACTCCGGCACCTCCGAGTTCTTAGCACACGTACAGCTCGATGACGCTCACCGGGCTCCGATCCAGCAAAGCTTCGGGGATGAGTTCCGTCAGCACAATGGCATGGTGATGATGATGATGTTCTACCGATGCAGGGCTTCGCCTAAGCACTACAACGGTATGACCGAGGTGGAATATGGTGGCAGGGGGCACCGCACACGGCTAAGGAACGATCACGTGGATCAACTTGTGTGTCCTAGGGTGCCCCCTGCCCCCGTATATAAAGGAGCAAGGGGGAGGCCGACCGGCCTATGGGGCGCGCCAAGGGAGGGGGAGTCC